>NW_018403636.1:50479-53427 GCF_002113885.1 Mizuhopecten yessoensis | reverse complement strand
AGATTACACAACCAGGGGATTATCATGGTAACGTTACAGACCATTGTAGGGACAGGAGATTACACAACCAGGGGATTATCCTGGTAACGTTACAGACCATTGTAGGGACACAAGATTACACAACCAGGGGATTATCATGGTAACATTACAGACCATTGTAGGGACATGAGATTACACAACCAGGGGATTATCATGGTAACGTTACAGACCATTGTAGGGACACGAGATTACACAACCAGGGGATTATCATGGTAACGTTACAGACCATTGTAGGGACACGAGATTACACAACCAGGGGATTATCATGGTAACGTTACAGACCATTGTAGGGACACGAGATTACACAACCAGGGGATCATCATGGTAACGTTACAGACCATTGTAGGGACACAAGATTACACAACCAGGGGATTATCATGGTAACATTACAGACCATTGTAGGGACATGAGATTACACAACCAGGGGATTATCATGGTAACGTTACAGACCATTGTAGGGACACAAGATTACACAACCAGGGGATCATCATGGTAACATTACAGACCATTGTAGGGACATGAGATTACACAACCAGGGGATTATCATGGTAACGTTACAGACCATTGTAAGGACACGAGTTTACACAACCAGGGGATTATCATGGTTACGTTACAGACTATTGTAGGGACACGAGATTACACAACCAGGGAATCATCATGGTAACGTTACAGACCATTGTAGGGACGCAAGATTACACAACCAGGGGATTATCATGGTAATGTTACAGACCATTGTAGGCAAACGAGATTACACAACCAGGGGATTATCATGGTAATGTTACAGACCATTGTAGGCAAACGAGATTACACAACAAGGGGATTATCATGGTAACGTTACAGACCATTGTAGGGACAGGAGATTACACAACCAGGGGATTATCCTGGTAACGTTACAGACCATTGTAGGGACAGGAGATTACACAACCAGGGGATTATCCTGGTAACATTACAGACCATTGTAGGGACATGAGATTCCACAACCAGGGGATTATCATGGTAACGTTACAGACCATTGTAGGGACAGGAGATTACACAACCAGGGGATTATCCTGGTAACGTTACAGACCATTGTAGGGACAGGAGATTACACAACCAGGGGATTATCCTGGTAACGTTACAGACCATTGTAGGGACAGGAGATTACACAACCAGGGGATTATCCTGGTAACGTTACAGACCATTGTAGGGACAGGAGATTACACAACCAGGGGATTATCCTGGTAACGTTACAGACCATTGTAGGGACAGGAGATTACACAACCAGGGGATTATCCTGGTAACGTTACAGACCATTGTAGGGACAGGAGATTACACAACCAGGGGATTATCCTGGTAACGTTACAGACCATTGTAGGGACATGAGATTACACAACCAGGGGATTATCATGGTAATGTTACAGACCATTGTAGGCAAACGAGATTACACAACCAGGGGATTATCATGGTAAAGTTACAGACCATTGTAGGGACACGAGATAACACAACAAGGGGATTATCATGGTAACATTACAGACCATTGTAGGGACACGAGATTACACAACCAGGGGATCATCATGGTAACATTACAGACCATTGTAGGGACATGAGATTACACAACCAGGGGATTATCATGGTAACATTACTGACCATTGTAGGGACACAAGATTACACAACCAGGGGATCATCATGGTAACGTTGCAGACCATTATAGGGACACGAGATTACACAACTAGGGGATTATCATGGTAACGTTACAGACCATTGTAGGGACACAAGATTACACAACCAGGGGATTATCATGGTAACATTACAGACCATTGTAGGGACACAAGATTACACAACCAGGGGATTATCATGGTAACGTTACAGACCATTGTAGGGACACGAGATTACACAACTAGGGGATTATCATGGTAACATTACAGACCATTGTAGGGACACGAGATTACACAACCAGGGGATCATCATGGTAACATTACAGACCATTGTAGGGACACGAGATTACACAACTAGGGGATTATCATGGTAACGTTACAGACCATTGTAGGGACACAAGATTACACAACCAGGGGATCATCATGGTAACGTTGCAGACCATTATAGGGACACGAGATTACACAACTAGGGGATTATCATGGTAACGTTACAGACCATTGTAGGGACACAAGATTACACAACCAGGGGATTATCATGGTAACATTACAGACTATTGTAGGGACACAATTTGTCAATTAAATCAGTGCAACCAATCCAGCCAAAAAGGAGTTCTGGCTACTTTATTAATGCAGTCACCCCTGAATTGAGACACATTTGAACTTNATTGTAGGGACACGAGATAACACAACCAGGGGATCATCATGGTAACATTAACCATTGTATNCCAGTTGAAAGGTTGGAATAGTTCATTATGAAATTTCAGGGGTGAACGGGTTATTGTATATCTTGTTTGTCACAGCATGAAATACCGAGTCTTGTTTGCATAGTCTGAAGTCTTGCTGTATCATTTCAGCAAGATCTATAAATGTCACCAGATATGAATCTTACCTGATAATGTACGCTCTCTCTATCTTAACAGATTAATAGATATGCTATTTATACAAAATGTATTCACAAATACAGACATCACATTTCCAAATGCTTGAAAGACTTCCATAAATAGGATAATCGTTTCCATATTTTGTTGAAATTCACACAAGTATTTTGTAGGAAACTTGAAATATGGATGGCAACAGACTACGACATAAGCTCACTTGTTTCATGGTCAGGTGCTTACAGTTTAACATGGATGCTGTATTCGTGATTTCTGAGAATTCTCCAATACTTGGGTGCATATAACCAAAGTAACAAAGTAGGTGCCCCTGTACATATAACCAAAGTCACAAAGTAGGTGCCCCTTTACATATAACCAAAGTCACAAAGTAGGTGCCCCT
>NW_018403636.1:13192-49258 GCF_002113885.1 Mizuhopecten yessoensis | reverse complement strand
ATTTGATACCTGTATTATACATACATTTGATACCTGTATTATACATACATTTGATACCTGTATTATACATACATTTGATACCTGTATTATGCATACATTTGATACCTGTATGTGTACTGTCATGGCTATAGAGCTGATACAGATGCTGCCTAAAGCATCAGACATAAAATCTATATGATACATGTAACTTTCACATACAAGTATAGGGTATAATGTTACCCATAATGTTTCTCATGTTTTTTAACACAAAACAATTGGCACCTGTGTACTTGTACATGTATATAATTTAACACGACTGATACATTAATATATATTATGTATATAATATTCATAAATTATAATAAGATATTTAATGTTTTTACATGTAGGTAATGCCGAATGTTAGAAGGTAGCTCCGTTTCATCCTCAGCCGGCTTTCTAGTTAAATATACACCCTATATTAGTAATTACATTAATAAATTCATGTGGTTGCTATGGTAACCATTAGCTATGGTGGAATATACACACTCCTATACACTACAATATAATACTACAGATTTAATTATAGCACTCTAAGTCTGCCTTCTTCATGTCACAGTGTTAAACCACCTAGTCCCTTCTCTCTTCTAACTAAACACAACAAGTATTCGTTTTGAAATTCAGAATGAGGTTTTCAGGATATAAAGGATAAAGTGATATAAAAAAGGTAGTGAAATGTTGCTGAAGTCAGTGGGACTACTTGTATAGCTAGAGGCCAACCTTAAAAATTGCCTGCTTTCAGCTTCCCTATTTACATATTTTCATTATGCAGGTAGGTAGGTAGGTAAGGTAGCTATAGGTAGGCTAAGGTAGGTAGGTAAGGTAGCTATAGGTAGGCTAAGGTAGGTAGGTAAGGTAGCTATAGGTAGGCTAAGGTAGGTAGGAAAGGTAGCTATAGGTAGGCTAAGGTAGCTATAGGTAGGCTAAGGTAGGTAGGCTAAGGTAGCTATAGGTAGGCTAAGGTAGGTAGGTAAGGTAGCTATAGGTAGGTAGGTAAGGTAGGCTAAGGTAGGTAGGTAGGTAGGTAAGGTAGCTATATGTAGGTAGGTAAGGGGTAGGCTAAGGTAGGTAGGTAAGGTAGTAAGGTAGGTAGGTAGGTAGGTAAGGTAGCTATATGTAGGTAGGTAAGGTAGCTATAGGTAGGTAGGTAAGGTAGGCTAAGGTAGATAGGTAAGGTAGCTATAGGTAGGTAGGTAAGGTAGCTATAGGTAGGTAGGTAAGGTAGGCTAAGGTAGGTAGGTAAGGTAGCTATAGGTAGGTAGGTAAGGTAGGTAGGTAAGGTAGCTATAGGTAGCCAGTTATCTTTTTTTTATTTCTATAAATGTAATATTTCTACACAGAAACACTCAGTTTGAAGAACTTTTCATAGACAAATATTTTGAGGTGGCAATTTTTTCAACTTCGCAATCAGTAAGGAAACCACAAACATGTGTTTAAGCATGGTCTTACCAAGTAGAATGTGATGTAACTGTAGACATTAAACCCTATGATAATCTTAGGAATAATTGGTTCCTCATAACCACTCTAATCAATAAGACACAATATATATAGCTATCTATAGAGTACAAGATCTCCATTCTCTCGTGAATAATTCCTCATTTCACGCTGGTAAAGGCTTTTCTAGATCAAGAGCTTAATATACAGACAATATTAGATACGATGGCTGAAGTACCTCACACATTGTAGACACCTGTACGCCTGTATGTCTTACAGATTCTCTGCCGTTACAAGATAACACTTATAATTACACTGTACAGGCAATTTTAATGTTCTATCAGTGGTTAATTGTCAGGACCTGTACGTGTGTTATGCAGTAAAATTCTCATATCATCATATTTTCTTTAACTATATCATATAATGACTCTATATAAGATGTCACAATTGGACAATAAATGTCATCCCATTCAGACCTTAAGATGGTGTGGTTGAAAACTTGATGCTCAAGTCAGAGAAAACATTTATATTCAATTCTAACTAGTAATGTAAAATAAAAAGAATCAATCTAGAACTTGCTACCCATTCATCTGAGTTCTATGAATATTGTACTGAAGTTTTCTTACTTTAAGTTTGGTAAATTTTGGCAAAATAAAAACTAATAGACTTAGTAACATTACTTTCTTTAATCTCATTTGAGATGGACCTCATTTAAGATACTGCATTTGATTAAAACTTTGGAGGGATACTCAGGGGAAGTCCGAAGATTTATGAAATACTGATAAAGATTTATGAAACAGACTATATGGGTACAGGGAGATCATCTGAGGTGAAATACACACTAACGATATTGTCAATAACGAGAGCGTCTACCCCTCCACACAATTACACAGTATAAAGACACTTTTGTACAGCTGGGTGTGTATGTGCTTGGCATCATGAGATTGCAATCAGTAATTCAACATTAAAATGCATTTGGATCCATATAATGTGTTCTGATAATAAGCAGACTTTTTTAAAGATTAACAAGCGTTTTGATATGGATTTTTGCATTAAACTTTTCCAGCACTTAAAATATTTTAATCAGATGAAACTTTAGTGTTTCGTGAGTATGTTCATTGTATGTAATCTAAATGTCTAAATTTCTTTGAGCCAGGGAAAATGCAAGATTTTTTTTTAAGGAACATGAATTACCAGAAGACATTCCCAGACATTCCGCTCTTCAAACTGCATTTTGCATCAAAACATTTTCAGTAACTTTTAAATTAGAATCTAAAAGTAACAACAAAATACCATTTAGGAAACTTTTGAGACAAAGAATTTCTTCTGATAGCTTTGATCAAATTCAACATTAATCTCTCACAAAGACATGAAATTTTCTTGTACATGTACTGCATTTAACATACTTAAAATAAAATGAATAAATGCACAATTATAGACACATTGACACAAAAACCTGACTTTCAGTTCAGATTAAAAATACATGAGTTATATAATTTATGTTAACAAACTTTAATGTTCAGTGTTTTAGGTTTGGATGTTTGTCACCGATGTTATATTTTCCTCGTTGATGAAATGTATCCCAACAACCATACCTGACCGTTGATTTATACATCAACATTATAAAAAGCTATTCCTCGAATAGATTTCATTGCCAATGATAATAATAGGGGTACCCCCGTTACACTGATCACCATGATGCATTCCTATAGAATTAAGCTGTATGGATTCTTCCACACAAATATAATGAACATTGATTTTCTTTGTTTCTCTCAATAACATGACTACAGGACTTAGTGATGGAACCTTAAGGCATTGCACTTTAAAACAACTAATTCCTATGGATTTTTCCTTCTGCTATAAATGTGTACACATCAATTATGAGATTTGAACGATCTGTATTCCGCCAGAGGAAGTCTGGAAATTCACCAACATCGGCCATTTATATTTTAACCTTGCTGCATACATAAACAGCCTTGCTATAATTATGACACAAATATTATTTATTATTACCACAATATTATTAATGTGGACACATATTTCTGTGACAATTTTTTCACTTAATGTTTCGATCATCAAATCAATATGATACATTTGCAAATTTACAGGATTCAGTTTGACCTAATTATAATGTTTCAGAAATTTTAATCATATTGAACCTATCATTAACATAAGTTTTAAGTCAAAAGTATATTGCACTCGGCATTAATATTTCAGCGAGATGTTTATTCTTTTAGAAATCATATTTCAGTAAGAGGAATATTTTATTGGACATTCATGTTTTAGTATTTATTCTATTTGACATTAATATTTCAGTAAGAAGCTGAAAGATATTACTAAAGTAACTAAAGCTTTGACAAATATTTTCTAACGGTACATTTGTAGTATGAGCGACCAACATGACTTGGAGTACAGAAACACTGAAATATGAATTCTTTCTAAATATTGTCATGCCTAACACAGGAACACACCTTTATGAAGCTTAAGGTTAGCCTAACACATGTGTACAGGAACACACCTTTATGAAGGTTAGCCTAACACAGGAACACACTTTTATGAAGGTTAGCCTAACACAGGAACACACCTTTATGAAGGTTAGCCTAACACAGGAACACACTTTTATGAAGGTTAGCCTAACACAGGAACACACTTTTATGAAGGTTAGCCTAACACAGGAACACACCTTTATGAAGGTTAGCCTAACACAGGAACACACTTTTATGAAGGTTAGCCTAACACAGGAACACACTTTTATGAAGGTTAGCCTAAAACAGGAACACACCTTTATGAAGGTTAGCCTAACACAGGAACACACCTTTATGAAGGTTAGCCTAACACAGGAACACACTTTTATGAAGGTTAGCCTAACACAGGAACACACTTTTATGAAGGTTAGCCTAACACAGGAACACACCTTTATGAAGGTTAGCCTAACACAGGAACACACTTTTATGAAGGTTAGCCTAACACAGGAACACACCTTTATGAAGGTTAGCCTAACACAGGAACACACTTTTATGAAGGTTAGCCTAACACAGGAACACACCTTTATGAAGGTTAGCCTAACACAGGAACACACTTTTATGAAGGTTAGCCTAACACAGGAACACACCTTTATGAAGGTTAGCCTAACACAGGAACACACTTTTATGAAGGTTAGCCTAACACAGGAACACACCTTTATGAAGGTTAGCCTAACACAGGAACACACCTTTATGAAGCTTAAGGTTAGCCTAACACATGTGTATAGGAACACACCTTTATGAAGGTTAGCCTAAAACAGGAACACACTTTTATGAAGGTTAGCCTAACACAGGAACACACCTTTATGAAGGTTAGCCCAACACAGGAACACACTTTTATGAAGGTTAGCCTAACACAGGAACGGACCTTTATGAAGGTTAGCCTAACACAGGAACACACTTTTATGAAGGTTAGCCTAACACAGGAACACACTTTTATGAAGGTTTATCAAATTACGTTGTTGTTTTATTAATTGAGTGGCATTGACAACTCTCAGTCTCTGAGTGGACTCGGAATCGTTGAGAAGTACCAAAGAAGTTCCAAAAATGTCTGTTAAAATGGTCTTTTAAGCTGGGGATGTCATGACAACGACCCAATACATAAATGCACACAAAAACAAGCGTAACACTGTATTCCCTTCAACTACATATATATGTTGCTATGGAGCAAATTCAAATGAATATCAAATATTGTATTACTAATTTACAATACATTACGCTCAGGGGATACAATGAAGGGGTAAGTAGTAAGAGATGTAAGAATATGGTTATTCTTATTTAAATGTTTGAGATTTAGATCTTTCCAACAGAAAGTCAATTGATTATTATGCACAAAAGATACTGGTCAATAAGTGATGTTGGCTAATTATCATTTTTATCCATTCCAGTGAGGACACTGGAGATATAGTTTTAACTCACAAGGTAAAAATAATAACCACAATTTAAGTTGAATTTCTTATTTCTCCCATAACCCAAAAAACAACTGAAAACATTTTGACGTCTCTGTGGTAAATTTACCATGTGGAATTAAATAAACCCAACTGGTTCAGAGTGATGAAACCAATAGCAACTCTCAGAGAAATATAAATAATTCTACTCCGGAATCTATGACTCAACAGCTGAAATGCTCACTCATTGCTATTCCACAGGGCACAGTGTTAATCAATACAGTTATAAATGATAATGAATGTTTTAAAAGCTGGCTCCCTCCAAACCAATCTATATTGGGTCACCACGTTATATTAGTATGCACATGGCCTAGTCCTACTCAACAAGCCAGCTTACTAACAATATCTGGTCTCTCCAATTTACCAGTAATCAATAACGGTTTATAATGAGACGATTCTGTTATATGCTATATCAATAGTGACAATCAGCGCTCTGCCGTTATTATTACGCAAAGATGACAAACGACAGGACATTATATGGAGTGAATAGCCTTTAGTCAGCATCTAAAACCTCCATCAATAACTTACTCTCCAAATAAAGGGAACAAAATCAGAGCCCTGTGGGAGTTACATGTACATCAATCTGACCAGGTCTGCCAGCGTTGCATGTTGTCCGGACGTGGCTCATTGGGTTTACGTCAAGCTCAATCGCACGGAACAGAACTTTTATATTAAACATCTTGATCTTTTTGTTTTATATATCTAGATCTCTGCACACAGATCTACACCTTTGAAGTTGTTTTTCTTTGTCCTTTATATTTATACAAAGATAATTGTAAGTTGTAGACCACTTTTAGGAGTTAGAACATATTTTTTTTTAAATTGTTTTAAGTAATGTTGCAGAAAGGTATAATTTTAACAAACGTCATGACCTATGGCATGGTGAAGTGGATAAGTTCCCAGTTTATAACAACAGGTCTGGGAACCATCCCAGTGACAGAGATGTTTTTATGAAAAAAGAACTTAAAACTATGGCATTTCTTAAGTATATATAACCCATTACTATGGTAAATGGGCAAGCAACACTTAGTCAGAAAAATAACCAATACATTGGAATTCTTATTTGTTGGAGATGCAACAAGGTGTGCCGAGACTCTCTACTTTAAAGGATAACCAACCAATTTAAGTAAATCAGCTGATTTTGTCCATTTGATTTCAGAATCTCTCTTAATCAAACATTGCACCATAATATAGCTGAACAATACATTGTACCTTGAAAATGTTTGTGCTTAATTTCTGTATTTTTACAATGATTTAAAATCTTTTAGTGGTTATCTCCCCCTTGTAACCCTTATCTCAGACACCTTCAAACACTAAAACAAACTTTTTGGCCAAAACACAGTTCTATATTTTGCTGTTCACACATAAAATCAACACAGTGTTTATATATCATTCAAAAAATCTGGAAATCCAGAAAAAAAACTAGAACACTGACAGGTCAGTAAGGGCCCCGTCTTGTGGCAATATATCCCCCATAATCATCAAGAAGCAATCTGCCCATATAGCCAAGCTTGACGTTTGACATTTGGACTTCAAAAAGAATCGCAAGGAAGCAAAATAAACATTTTACATGTACTTTGATGTGAGTCTAGTTTCCTTCCACCTCCATATTTGCTGGGCTAACAGAAATGTAAATACCAGTGCAACACTCATTTGTTAGCTTTGATTTGTTTTATTTCACCTTATAAACCTCCTCCATCAAGAGCCAGGGTCAAAGTCAGAGATCCACTTTGTCTTTGACCTTTGACCCCAAATGACCTTGACCATTAACCCAGTGACCCTGATCTTTGGACAGTTGATTTATTTTTTAATTCAGACCAACTTCACTTCTTAATATCATAACAATATGTTCATCAGTTTTGACCCCAAAACTTGACCTTGACCCTTTGGACCCTGTGACCTGGACCTAAGGTCAGTTGACTCTGTGTTAAGTTCTGAACAACATTGATTCATAATGTCATAACAAAATGTGCATCAGGGAAAAGGTACAAAATTTAACCTTCACCTTTGACCCATTGACCTTGACCTTTGGTCAGTTGACTCCTTGTTTAATTCTGATCAACTTTGCTTCATCATGTCATAACAAAATGTTCATCAGTGAAAAGATGTAAAATTTGACCTTGACCTTTGAACCTAATGACCTTGACCTTTGACCTTGTCTTTTAACCTCAATGTGTTTTTTTGTGAACTGAACATCTTGACCAAGTTTCATGTACATCGGTCCATAGATACCAAAGTTATTAGCCAGGAACAAAATTTGTATGACTTTCCAGCTGGTTTCGTCTACTATTTGTTAACAAGGTTTACATTACCTATGGATTGACTATATAAAGCTAATGCTTGCAGTACTGTTAGAAAATTGCATGTGAGTTTGTCTTAAGCTTATGAGTACAAAGAATTGGATAGATTTGATTTCTATTGTTGATTTAAGAATATAACGAAGTCTGCAACACATATTTGTTCGGCCCTGTATGTCAGACATTGCTAAGGTCTTTGTTATCGGAAGCAAATTTGTGTCGAAGATATACACACATTCAATTATATAATTATCAAGGACATAAGGAACTAGAGACAGAGCTTGACATACTAATATTTCAAAATAGCAATTAGCAGAAAATTGGAAAACTGTCTATTTCTGTATATATGTAAACTAGAGTTATGCTACGTCTACCAAACAGGACACTAATTTCATTTGTGAGGGGAGCAAGATAAAAATTTTAAGCAATTTTAAGTTACTAAATGCAGCAATGCAAGTGTGTCCAAGAAAGGGGAAGTGACACTATTGTCACAGCTGAGTGGAGCTTGGTGTAAAGTGATACTATTGTCCCAGCTGAGTGGAGCTTGCTGTAAAGTGACCCGATTGTCACAACTGAGTGCAGCTTGGTGTAAAGTAACACTATCGTCACAGCTGAGTGGAGCTTGGTGTAAAGTGACACTATTGTCACAACTGAGTGGAGCTTGGTGTAAAGTAACACTATTGTCACAGCTGAGTGGAGCTTGGTGTAATGCGGCGTTCACACAGTGCGGATTATGGCTCCCGTTTGAGATCAGAAAGCGCTACGACATGAAAACCGAAAAAGTCGGATTACTATCCTCAATGATCTGGAATGTCCTATCATTGTCTGAACACAGTCGTATACGTTCGTCACAGAGTCTTACGGATCGTGAATGGTCCGGAGAGGTCGGCCAAGCACTCCCGACAGTTAGGTACGTGCCGTAACATTCGGGAAACTCAGCCGATTTTGTCTAGTCAGATTACAATCGTGACTATGTCGTGACAGATTCTGCTGTATCTGATCAAAATCGTAACAATATCCTGTGTTGTCTGGACGGTGTCGTGTGGATCGGGATGCTGTCGTGATGAACGGGCAAGATTTGGAGAAATTTGTCATTGCCATTTCTAGCTGATTAAGTCCAGATTGCTGGATGCAATCTGGACTTAATCGGCTAGAAACGGTTCACTGTCCGGTCACAGTCTGAACTCTGTCGGGACACATTCGGTCGTTTTTTTACCATGCAGAAGATACAAAACGGATCAGATTCGGCTTGAGAACGGGAGAATCGGGACGAATTCGGCTGGAAACGGCTGAATCGGGACGCTCCTTGAACAATATCTGATTGTTGTCATGATTAAATAAATGTTTTCACAAATTTGTGAATTTCCCGCCACGAATCACAGGAGTGGTCCTATCAAGGACGGCAGTAAAAATCTATTTTCACAGCTGAGTGGAGCTTGGTGAGGCGACTTAACTCTAACGCTACCTGCCTCCCCAAGCCGCTGGAAAATAAACAAGAATCAGGTTTGGGGACGGGACAACAATTCCACTGCGAGATAGACTGAGATGAAGAATGGCTTACCAAGTTTGGGGTAATTTTAAGTGTCTATTGGGTGATTAAACACAGTGAAGTCTCAATAACTGGTGATGGGAAAATAATAACTGAAAAATAACTAATTTATCGACACAAGAATTGAAAAGCAGATAAATTGGTAAAGTTTGGCAACCTATGGAAAACAAGTTTGAGAATGATAAGAGTATTGTATTTTCTATTCGTCTTATCTCAAAAAATTCTTTGAACTAGCATCATGCATACCTGATTTCAAAATGCAATTGTTGATGAAAGGACTATGTATGGTTTGGACCTGTTTTGGCCCCCAAATGCATCAAAATTAAAAACCTTTAAATGAACTTTGAAATGACTGTTTTTTTAATTTCGAATACTTCCCAAATACTATAATGAAAATATTTATTTATAATTCTAATTATTGTTGCCATGGTAACAAGTTAAAATTTGCAATTTACATAATCGTACTGGGGAATTATTCAAAATTAAAGAAACAGTCATTTGTAAGTTCTATTGCAAATTTTTAATTTTGATGGATTTGGGGGCCAAAAAAAGCCCAAACCATACATAGTCCTTTACAACTAATAGAACAGAAACCTAAAAGGCTGTTATTGTTGTTTAATAAAGTTATGTGTTTAGCATTCAATGAATACCGGTAGAAAATATGTAGTATAATTATATAAGCTTCGAAATACTTTTGATTAAGTCATTTGTTTTAAAATTTATCATATATACACAACACACAAGTTCAATGGTTAGCCTATACGACTGATTGCAACTGATCACTTAACATGTATGTGTAAATGTTAACTATCATTATGAAAATGGGACAGATTCCCATTACTATCTGTAACATAGTGTAATTAGTCTAAATATAGATCCTATCTATATATATATATATATATGTACAATATATAATTAGCTACCATTGTCTGAACCAGGCTTGATTTATTTCAGATTCCAACCGTACCAGTTATCTTCTCAAACAAATACACCACCCATCTGATGGCCTCTCATCAAATTATGATAAACTTACAAAAGTCCTCATAAGTTAAAGAATTACAAATTCTGATTAACATAAACATAACAACATTTATTATCAGTGAATTACATTGATCATCATACCAGATGTAAGTGGTTGTTCTAGAATTAATTTATGAAGAAATGATTATCCCTGAATGGGGCCCCAGCTCTGAGATTCATTTGAGATTCCAGCACAAGAAGATTTTTCTAAAGCTAAACACTGACAGATGCAGACTCCCAGAACCTCATCACTTGGCTACTATAGCGACGACCCTAATGGATCAGCTATTGATTTTGTGCCCAGCACTTCCATTTGTTGCAGGAACAGAGCTGCTTTATGATGGTACCATTATTACAGTGCTAGCCCCAGACCATCCTAGAATATTCCTAGTTTATTGATCCAGCCACAGCCAGCATAATGTATAGGAGGCTGGCTAGGTCCTGGACTCCTGGCTACATGTTATAGAACACACTGGAGCTCCTATAAATGTCCAGTTTTCCAGACTTAAGTCTGGAGAATGTGACCAGGGTTAGCATAAACCAGAATCTCCAAAACGTCACTATAAAGGAAATCTCCAAAACGTCACTGTAAAGGAAATCTCCAAAACGTCACTATAAAGGAAATCTCCAAAACGTCACTGTAAAGGAAATCTCCAAAACGTCACTATAAAGGAAATTTCCAAAATTTCTGATTCATTTTTCAGAAACTTAATCTTCATTTCCTTTAATTTTCTGAAGAATGAATCAGAACTTTTCACCTAATGATCTGAAGCTGAAATATAATAGCAGTAATATATTATGAACCTAATAAAAGTTGAAACAAAAATAAACGTTATTATAAAATTTTCACATGAACTAAAACCAAACTTTGTTTAATTTCTTGAATTTAATGTTCATGTCATACCTAGTAAAACATGAACAAAATTACTATGGGAATTAACTCAGTCAATCTAGTTTAGGAAAAAACAAAATTTTCATTGAAGATGGGATACCATTTATTTTTATATTTTATATTTTTAATTAAAAAGATATTTAAATCGCATTATCATTATTTGTCCTATATATCAAAGAAATAATCCAAATCAAGAGAGAAGATAAAAGTGACAAAATAATGATTTATAGTTTTACACTTAGAGTGAGTTCACCACATAAAGCTATCCTGATCCTCATTGACTAGGAATAATTTGAAGAAAGTTCGGTCCAAGCTCAACTATCAACTTACAGATTAAAAAGCTGTCATTGGAAACTTTTGACTAAGTGAGCCCAGAGGTGTAGTATAGATGCTGATCACCTAGGGCTCATTGTAAACATAAACTATTGGGGACATCTGATCCTCATCATGTAACGGTCATTTTATGAAATGTTGTGTTACCTCTACTAATAACTTTCATAAATTACACCTTATTTTCATCAAAATCTGACTGATGGTTTCTGAAGAGAAGTTGAAAGTAGTATTGTCCAAGTGAAAAATAAATGGGGAAAATGTAATCACCATAGAATTTGTAACTCAAACAAAGGTTGAACGCCCTAGGACTGTATCTTTTGTAAATTACTAATAGCTTCCATCCCCCTTCCCTGTGGAATATGACCTTATCATTTTTGAATTGCCCATTCTTTTGAGTAATTTATGAATTACATAAATTATAGCAAATTATACATTTCTGAAGTAATTAAAATTATCTAAAATGCATTCCACTTCACAATATATGTATATGTAACCATTTGAAAATTTCAAATGTTCCTTAGTCTCCAATGATAATCACAATTTGGACCAAGAGTTTGTTTACCAACATACCCTGATAAATCCCTGTGTTCATGATTAGACATGTAAATATCAAGTCTTAACTCTTAAATATCCACCAAGATCCAAATAAACAGCATATCTTATCTCTCGTATCATCACATAATTTATATAACTTTGGAACAACATCAGGGCTTTGAGAAAATCACTGAAGCTCTAAAGCTGGTGGCAAATAGCTATTAATATCTTGTGTTCCACTTGGGAAGTGTTGTAGAAGTATCCTGGAATGTCTGGAATGCTGGGTTTTAATGCTTCAATAATTCAGTTCAACAACTTCTCTGTTATGAATTATTTCTTTGAAATATTCCACTCAAAAACAGCTGGCTTTATTATCATAACTGGCAAGTAATGCAAATTGTTTTTACCTGAAATTACCTTTCTCAATTAGACTTCTAATTTTATCTTGAATGTACATAAGGAATTTAAACAACCCACCATCTTCAGGCAGTGAACGTGCACAGGTTTAAATACTATAGCTCATGTATTCTGGGTAATGATGCAGTTTTAAGTATTTCATTTACCATGCATTACAGGCAAAACACTAGAAATTCCACTTTAAGTTTTTCTGTATATATACAGTAACCTCCCCTTAATTTAATTCTCGATATATATAACAGTAGCTAAATTGGACCAGGACACTTCTGCTGAGCGAGTAGCTCCATTGGTAAGAGTGATATTACAATTTGAGGCGCAGGTCAAGCCCTGCTGATTTTTTTCCAATCAGAACACTGTTGTAGATTATATTTTGTTTATTCAAACTTAATTGTGTTTTCATAAAAGTCCCACAATGTATGATTTTCTTTCAGAAATGTTTATCAAGACAATAGTCATGCTATTTCCAATGTGAAGTTACAGTGTTTGGCAGTGTACTGGGATCCTTACATTGGCCGTGCCACAATGTGTCAGAAACACTGCCGTCGTAAAAAAATCATAATTATTAAAAGTATATTGGTATGAAAAGATTTAAAATTGAAATGACTTACATTTGTGTCAAGTATAAACATGCAAGATTTTTCCCCAATTTGGGCCAAACCTTATTCTGTTCCATGTCAAGGCCAAACCTTATTCTGTTCCATGTCAAGGCCAAACCTTATTCTGTTCCATGTCAAGGCCAAACCTTATTCTGTTCCATGTCAAGGCCAAACCTTATTCTGTTCCATGTCAAGGCCAAACCTTATTCTGTTCCATGTCAAGGCCAAACCTTATTCTGTTCCATGTCAAGGCCAAACCTTATTCTGTTCCATGTCAAGGCCAAACCTTATTCTGTTCCATGTCAAGGCCAAACCTTATTCTGTTCCATGTCAAGGCCAAACCTTATTCTGTTCCATGTCAAGGCAATACCTTATTCTGTTCCATGTCAAGGCCAAACCTTATTCTGTTTCATGTCAAGGCCAAACCTTATTCTGTTCCATGTCAAGGCCATACCGGAATCGAAAGTGAAATAACCAATTTTTAGTTACAAGGGTACTGTCTGTATGTATCATTACGCAAAATGACTATACCGTACTATGTCGCAATTTCGTTCCTTTTATTAGTAGGAATATCAAATACATTTGTTATGGTGAAAGAACTAAACACGCATATATTTAATATATTATATACAGGGGCGGGTCCAGGTGAGGGCGTAATGGGCGTACGCCCCCCCTTTTCAAAAAAAAACAAAAAAACAAAAACTATCGTCATCTGCCAATATTGTATTGAATATGGCAATTGATCATATTCATTAATTAAACACATACTCTGATTTCTTTTTATATGCTCCAAGTCAGGAACCTTTACATTAGTGCATTTCACAATTATTTTATTTTTTTAGCAAAAAAAAAGGTCCAAATTTTTTTTCACCTCCCTCCGCTCGGCGAAAGATTTGATTCAACGCCTCCTCTTTCAAATATCATAGAAACGCCCCTGATATATACGTCTGGCAGAAGCAAAATATATTTGTAGTAGCAGGGACCTATGCTCATTAGCTGTCTTTTAACAGAAAAAGTAGTCATGAGTGCGTGAAAATTCATTAATTCAATAAAAATTGAAAACATGATTTCCATCGATAAAAAAAAAGGATTTAATGATAAACATGTTAAATGTCAAACTGATTTAATACTTGGGCTAATTTGTGGGTTAAAGGTAAAATTTCAGTAACGTAATGTTGAAAATGTAATTCCTTTCGATTTTGTAGAATCATGTTAACCCAATAGAGTGCCAACAGACAAGAAATACGTCGTCATTTTAAAGTAGCCCATTGCCCGGGACATGCATGAAATTATGTAAATCATCAAGTTCTTTACGGCACATTAGAAAATAAAGGTGAATTCCTTTTTATATCTTTGACATGCGAGACCTCTTGAGTGTGTTTTAATGGAAAGTTAATAACATGTAAGAAAATAAGAACAGACAGTTTTATCCTGCTGATAAGAAAAAAGATTTAAGATAAGCGGCAAAGTACCTTATAATTAGAGTAACACTTATCTGACCTCATATGCAAACAGTGTTACCAGGAACATGAAAGTTGCATATGAGGTGAATAAATTTCCAAAAACGTCTTAATATCAGAGTCACCGGACAATTATATCTACTAATTATTTTTTCAAACCCAATAATTGTACAAGATCAGCTTGCACCTGAGCGTATATCGTTAAAATCTGTACACCTGCAGAATCAAAGTTTAGAATACTTTACTATGTTCACGCCTAAACAATTAGAGTAATTTTATAAACAGTTATTAAAATATAATTATTTGATGATCACATTTCAGTTACTAAATAAATTATCCTTCATTTTTATATAAGTTTGCATCAGTCAGATTTTCTGTTTTAAAACATATTTGGCAATTCATAAGTATTTTTCATTTTTAATCATATAAAAAACATGACTTGATAAATAGAATATGGTAACAGGGAAATCAAGCTGTTCATATACAAACAAAAAATACTTAGCAAAAAAAACAAAAACAATAATTAACTATTTTTTAAATATGCATAAAAAATATCCGTTACAAGAGGTTAATATCGTTACAAGAACATTTACTGCAGAATTAAAAACTTGATCATCCATGTAAAATTTTACAAAACCTCAACGTACAAAATAATTTTTAGAATTTATTTTTCCGTAAGAAAAGTACTGTAACCAAAAGATATTTTTGAGGTTTTATTATATTCATATACATCATGTTTAAAATTACATAAATGCATGAAATATGTTTTACATGTAAAATAACAAAATACTGTTATGCATATATATTTTTTTAATTGTAAAATAAGATATGAATGTTAATATACAGTTTCGCACTGATGATCACAAACCATGTTATTTAGAGATTTTTTTTTTATAGTTGCCAGTAAAATTACAAATCTTGCAAAAATACTCCCTCAGTTTAAGGTTATGTAATGTTAATGACATCTATAAGCTATAATCATACTCCATTACATGTATGCATTATTTTAATAAATTATAGCAATTTTCAATAATATATCACATTATGCAATTATAAATTATGATAATAGGACATCATTTCATATTCCAGCCCATATCATAAATATATTCTCTGACCTTAATCGTTTATATACATCTACATGTGCATCTTCCAACGATTTATTTGTAGTTTGTCTGACAACCGATTCGCGCGCTGCAGCAGGGATGCTGAACTCCGCGCGCAGCATCCATCTTCTTCGCCGCTTCAGCAGCCCAGCGCTTAAATAATGGAAGCGCTGTATCGATTTCATGAGAGAACAAAGACTACAGCGAACACTCGTTGGTGTAGAGTGGCACAGAAAATGCTAATAATGACAATCTTTTACGGTATAATTCTTGCGCATTTATTTGATAAATTATGTTAATAGTTTGTCGTATAAATCGCTAATTAGAAAATAAATTAATAAATAAGCATATATGACCTACATATTTACTTACCTGATATTTCACGATGAGGATTTTCCTAGACTGCAGCTGTCCAGATGATCATTTCACATCATTTTATACAATGTGTCTTCAAAATTAGCGGATCGAGGAATATTATATTATCAATGTATTCGAGCACATGGGTTTTTATAATAAATTATGTTAATGAATGCTCACGGTCTTCATATATAAATATTAGCTTGCCAGCCCTACCTTCTAGAGGTCTACCTTGACCTACAGCAAATAAAATAGTTCGGGCGAATAAATTCTACTCCCAAAAAGGAAAGGAGTTTAGGGTGTCATATTACCATTCGGGGGAAAACAAATCATGCAGAAAGGTATTTGTATTTTTAATTTCGTTAAAAACATACAAATTTATGGCTTTTAAGGTTATAGAAGAAGGAGGGTCTACATGATATATAGGGGTGGTACATCAGAGAAATTTATTTGACGACGGGCACCAGCTCAACCTCGGCGGTAGTTTACCCCCTTTGGACCTCAATTTATTACGCCTAGTTAACATGTAAATAACATCCGCGTAAAAAAATAGTTCATGGTAGTAATCCAGACTTCTCGCTATAAAATAATCTTTTATCTTCAACAAGATAAATTTATCGTTTGCTTTTAATTATTCTCCTTTAAAACATCTCACAATATGTAGTTTGTACAATTGTTTTCTTTGTTATGACATTTCACTGCACGCCCCCGAATAGATCATGTGACCCTACCGAATCAAAAATGGCGACTTCCACACCGAGCCAGGAAACAGTTGAGGTTTCGTTTTATCTTATATTCTAAGGAACAAACACCAGGCTTAACAGTGAAATGATTTCAATATTATGTTCTATTTTCCGACCCTATCATAATGTTTAACCTAAATATTTTTCTATAGATAACATGGACAACTGTTCTCTTTTACAAACATTTGGGGCCAGGGCGGTAAGCATCAACATTATTGAAAAACACATTTATGTACATAAGGTGCAAATTTAGTGAATAATAATGCTGATTGTGACAAAATATAGATCAGTTAGTAACACAAAAATAATATAAATCCATATCAACCTGTCATTTAAATGTTTAACTATGACTTTCTCGCAGCCATTTTGGTATCTGTGGAGTTGCAACATATAGATATATATAGCCTAGATGATAATAATAATAATATTTATTCAGGTAAAAGGCAAATAATACAAATTATTCGTGCCATAAGACTAGAAGTCAGTCAGGTGTTAAAACTGGATTGGATTAGATTAATTTAGGCCTTTACCTGGGATGACCCATAAAGCCACATTGTGGCTTATTACTCCAATTTGGGGTCCCTTAGATCTAATAATTCAATTCATATAATAGTTACATAATTATATAGTATATATATTGATAATTTGATAAGACTCTAAGACACTTCTTTTATAAAAAATAGATATAAAATGGTTACATGTGCCATAGGCTATAATCAATAAAATAATGCTGGTAATGGAATGATATAAAATATGAAGAGAGTAACAATATATTGGAATTTTAATGACGGAGTTAGATTATGTACAGTGATTATTTCCCCCCGTAGATCCGTCGACGAGATATAGACAACATTTGGGTACAGTTGCTCGGTTGATATTTTGGACAATTTGTCTTAATATTGTTTTGTGTGTTGCTGATGTAGCAGCTCATTTTCCAGGTATAACAAAGAAACGTGTCTTGGGGTTCTCTCCTTTTATTCCGATCCATATGACAAATAATGACCAAGCATGAATAGTCAGGCTGGCATTGACACCCTACAAATATACACAAATAACACAAACATACTGATAAAAATATTACATATACATATACAGAGATATACATTTCAAATCTACAAAGACTGATCTTTACTGATATATTGAAAGAATTACTTTTATCATATCTTATATCCTTACATAATTTATTAAATAGCTTATATAGAATTAACTCTACATGTATCATAGTTCATCATAATTTAACTTTACGAATTACATGTAATGAATTACTTGTCTAGTAATTACATTTCATACAAAAAGAGCTATAAATGATAAATACATTCACAGTTACTTTTACAAACAGTAGACATACTTTAACACACGAATAAAAGATACGTTATTAGAAAATACACATTTTACAAATACACATACCCCATTTATGGAATGGAGGCATTAACAACTGGGACTTCTAATTTCTAATTCCCTCCAGCACTTTCCTCGGACTACCGGTAATCAATGTTGATAAATATTCTAAAGATAAAAGTATAAACTAATAACAATTAAATGCTTTCAATTTAATCAAATACACAATTATACTACTTTTATCAAATAGAATTCATTTAATTAGTTATGCACCTTTAAAAATACAACATAGCACTCTATCAAATATCTAGAAATCTGCACATACCTTTGTTCTGTATTGGGATTTCTATAGCATGTAAAGGTTATTGCATGGTTTCCGAGTAACAAGGGATTTATTACACCCGAGCGAAGCGAGGGTGTAATAAGTCCCGAGTGACGAGAAATCATGCAATAACTGGCTTACTGTCTGCTTCCCAACTCAAACAAAACAGAAAAGTTGAGTAAAAAATGTTCACCTGAACAATCTTTTTACCTACCCTACACTGCAGATAATTTACATGTACCTTTGTGAGTGAGGACTAATCATAACCAGGTAAGATTCTCAATAGCCCAGTCTGGGTGTATCCTTCATAATGGATACAAGTGTTTTTGGATTACTATCCAGGTCCAGTGTCAGGGAAGGTAAGGATTACGTGTCTGTTCAACAATTAGAACAAAATACAGGAATCAATGTTGAATTGCTGACTACATTTTCAGTTTAATTTTCAAGATGTGGCAAAGGTACAGGATATTGAAACCATTTCATGCATACAATGTAAGGGTTTAACAATCCCTAAGGAATTCCAGTTCTTTCAATGAATGGTAAATTTGAATGTGCAATTTTGTATAAAGGAACAGCTCCTAAAGATTATAAACTTTTCAAGGAAATGCTTATCCTCTTACGTGATAAGGAAATCTGTTTGTGATTTTCAATCATGAAATTACCATTTTTAACTTCATTTTTCCCTCTTATTTTAAAATGTGTCAACTAAGTTTATCCTTTCCACTGTATTGACTTCATTGTTACTCACTGATTGATTATCTCCCCTTTCTTACAGTATTTGTAACCACAGTCCACTGGGCACACCCCCTTTCACGGTCATGTAATCATGATTGGCCATGAAAGGGGATTATGTGTGCAGTGGACTGTGGTAGCAAGTGATTTATTGCCCACACTTTTCCATTATGAGAGGTGGGAAGTATGCAGTAAATATATATAGATCAGCTCTCCTCCAAACGTTTGGTGGCAAATATCCTGACTATATGTCTAGCTGTGACCCCCCAGGACCAATGAAATTACTGAATATAGACACACCTACAAACTGACCAACAGAAGTATCTATATAAATAGACAAACAGGTTTTAAACACGTGCACATGACCAACAAACTGGACAGAACGGCACAGCACATTACAATACATTCACATTTACATGAGCTTATACTCACCTGGTCTGGGTCCTGCCTCAGGGCATGTTACAGGTAAAGTACATGTATACTGTAGGTCTTCTATACTTACCTAGGTATATATATATGCACAAATGTATAGATATAGATATAAAACAACACAACATCAATGTTTCATATCTTTTTATTAGCTCACCTGGCACGAAGTGCCAAGTGAGCTTATGCCGTGGCGCAGCGTCCGTCGTCCGTCCGTCCTCGTCTGTCAACTTTTCCTTTAAACAACTTCTTCTGAAGAACGGACAGGCCTAGAGTCATGATATTTGGCTGAAAGCTTCGTTGGTAGGAGCCCTACAAAGTTTGAGAACGAAAATGACCTTGACCTGTTTTCAAGGTCACAGGGGTCAAATATGTCAAAAACTTCAAACGACTTCTTCTAAAGAACTAAAAGGTATAGAATCTTCATATTTGGCTGATGGCTTCCTGGGATAGAGCCCAACAAAGTTTGAGAATGAAAATGACCTTGACCTACTTTCAAGGTCACAGGGGTCAAATGTGTCAAACACTTCAAACGACTTCTTCTGAAGAACTGAAAGGTATAGAATCTTTATATTTGGCTGGTGGCTTCCTGGGATAGAGACCAACAAAGTTTGAGAATGAAAATTAGTTTGACCTACTTTCAAGGTCACAGGGGTCAAATATGTCAAAAACTTCAAACGACTTCTTCTGAAGAATTAAAAGGTATAGAATCTTCATATTTGGCTGATGGCTTCCTTGGATGGAGCCCAACAAAGTTTGAGAATGAAAATTACCTTGACCTTCTTTCAAGGTCACAGGGGTCAAATGTGTCAAACACTTCAAACGACTTCTTCTGAAGAACTGAAAGGTATATAATCTTTATATTTGGCTGGTGGCTTCCTGGGATAGAGCCCAACAAAGTTTGAGAATGAAAACTAGTTTGACCTACTTTCAAGGTCACAGGGGTCATATATGTCAAAAGCTTCAAATGACTTCTTCTGAAGAACTGAAAGGTATAGAATCTTTATTTTTGATTGATGGCTTCCTTGGATAGAGCCCGACAAAGTTTGAGAATGAAAATGACCTTGACCTTCTTTCAAGGTCACAGGAGTCAAATGTGTCAGACACTTCAAACGACTTCTTCTGAAGAACTGAAAGGTATATAATCTCTATATTTGGCTTGTAGCTTCCTAGGAAAGAGCCGAACAAAGTTTGAGAATGAAAATGACCTTGACCTTCTTTTAAGGTCACATGAGGCAGATATGTCAAACACTTTAAACGACTTCTTCTGAAGAACTGGTAGTTATAAAATCTTAATATTTGGCAGGTGGCTTCCTGGGAAAGAGCCAAACAAAGTTTGCGAATGAAAATGACCTTGACCTACTTTCAAGGTCACAGCGTTCAAATATGTCAAACAGTTCAAACAGCTTCTTCTGAAGAATTAAAAGGCATAAAATTATAATATTTGGCTGGTGACTTCCCGGGATAGAGCTCACCAAAGTTTGCAAATGAAAATGACCTCAACCTACTTTAGAGGTCACAGAGGTCAACAACATTTTAATGGATTTGTTCTTGAGAACTAAAAGGAATGGAATCATAAGATTTGGCTGGTAGCTTTTTGGAATAGAGCTAACCAATTTGAGAAGGAAAATGACATTGACCTACTTACAAGATCACACGGAAAAGTATGTCAAGCAACTTCTGAAGAAGAATAAAAAAGCATAGAATCTTATAATAATATTTTGCTGGTAGTTTCAACAGATGGAGCCAACAAAGTTTGCGAGGGAAATAGTTTTAGTGCAATATAATATTTAATGAGAATATTTTGCTATGACTGCTTAAATATTCAGGTGAGCGATACAGGCCCTCTTGGGCCTCTTGTTAAAATCAGAATTAAACCACTCTACTACACTGATTTTATAGTTTAAGATTTGTTTTTATAAAAAAAAGTACAGAATCTACCGCATGTCCCATAAAATGTTGGAGTCCTAAATATCCAGTACAATATGATATCTGCAGTTTCAGCAGCTAGCCATGTCCATGGCTACCTACTTTAACAATGTTAGAGGTTAATAAACATGGGAAGATAATTTTGATAAATCTGCACAATCAAATTATCCAATAAAAATAATATTGACCAGCAGTGCCTTTTATGTTATAGGAATACACCTGCACATTCTTTTTAAAGCTGCCTTT
Organism: Mizuhopecten yessoensis; assembly: GCF_002113885.1. Classification (NCBI taxonomy): domain Eukaryota; kingdom Metazoa; phylum Mollusca; class Bivalvia; order Pectinida; family Pectinidae; genus Mizuhopecten; species Mizuhopecten yessoensis. The sequence goes on along the minus strand of NW_018403636.1, from coordinate 27,542 downwards.
ACATTTGTAACAGGAAAGAAAGTGGTGCGCTTCTGGATCGAACCAGTACACGTGATCCCGACATTACTAGTCCGATGCTCTACCACTGAGCTAAAGCTTAAGCCCACTTTAATTATATATGTACAATTAAAATCTGCCATACATTTCCTACATTTCATTTGTCGAATGCACTGTTTGAAATTTAAGTAAAATTTGATTATGCCAATGAGTTTCATTCTTGATTTTATGGTAATTATTTAAAGATTGAGCATCAATTATAAACTGGCTCTGCTGGGTCTTTTCTCCCCTGGTTGTCTACTTCAGGTCTACACTCTGTAAATATGTTGTATATTGTCCTTGTACAGTTTCCGCTGCGACCTCTGAACGGGAACAATAAATCTCTGCCATGCAGCTTCTTCTATGGATGTTCATGGTTTCATATGTTTTGGTATCTTTTTCTGCTGTGTTCCATATCAGTTGAAAATCCCAAACTTTTTGTCTTAAAATGTTAAATGTTTGTTTCATTTTCTCAGAGAATTGTATTGATGTATCTATTTCAAGTTTTCATTGTCAGCCAAGGTGTTTGCTGTTCAGATTATTTATCTAGAACATATCTGTCTGTGGTAGACATAAATCACATACACCTAGCATAGTTATGAAATTATATCAGATTTTTAAAGTGTTATATCATTGGGGCCTTTTTTTTGTAAGCACATATATATATATATATATATATATATAGCTGTTAAATTAAAATTGACTAAATCATAATTCCGATCAGCTAAGTCTGATCCAATATTAAGACAAAATGATTTGTTAAAACAAAACAGTAGTAATTAGTATGTTTATTTCTTTCTTTCATAGGAGGAAGATAAAGATGGCAGTGAAGGAGAATCATCTGAAGAAGTATGTTATTTAATCTTAAACTTTTATAGCAATGTAATACTGCAGTAGATGGGCTGGGCTGGTAACTTTACTGTGGTAAAATCATCTGGGCACTTCAGCTATGGTATAAACTGAGTTGATCTATCTAGTTATACACAACATACAAAATAAAGGTATAATCAATCTGCGCCACCATATAATATATATGGCAGTATTGACTTGTGCGATTGCTTGGCTCATTGGTAGTGCGCTACCTTACAGTAAGAGTAACTCCCCTTGGTCGGAACTCTTTGTGTACTTGTTTTTAGGTCACCTGAGCTTTAGCTCAAGTGACCTATTGCTATCCGTCTTCGTCCGTCTTCATCCGTTAACATTTTACATTTTCAACTTAAACTGAAATACTCGCAAAGAGATTTCATTAATATTTCATGGGAAGGTTACTGACATCTCCCTGACCAAGCGTTGTTATTTTTCGGGTCGATCAGAAATCCAATATGGCCACAACCACCACCGCCATTTTGAAAAACTATTTCAAACTTAAAGTCAAGTTCTGCTAGGCCGATTGAACTGAAAGTTGGTAGGAATGATGGACTCATGGTCCTGACAAAGTGTTGTTATTTTTCGGGTCGATCAGAAACCCAATATGGCTGCCACAGCCGCCATTTTGAAAAACTATTTCAAACTTATAAAGTCAAGTTCTGCTGAGCTGATTGAACTAAAACTTTGTAGGAATGATCGACTCATGGTCCTGACAAAGTGTTGTTATTTTTTGGGTCAATCAAAAATCCAATATGGCTGCCACGGCCGCCATTCTGAAAAACTATTTCAAACTTAAGGTCAAGTTCTGCTGGGCCGATTGAACTGAAACTTGGTAGGAATGATCGACTTATGGTCCTGACAAAGTGTTGTTATGTTTCGGGTCGATCAGAAATACAATTTGGCTGCCATGTCCGCTATTTTGAAAATACCTATTTCAAACTTAAAAACAAGTTCTAATAGGTCGATCTAACTGAAAATCGGTCTAGGAATGATCAGCTCATGGTCCTGACAAACTTAAGTTAACATTATACGTAACAATTTTTTACTCAAATTGGTACTTATTTCAACAAAAAAAATAAATACTGTAGGACTCAGGTGACCGTTAAGGCCCATTGGCCTCCTGTTGTTATACCATGTGCCTTTTTGGATAAAGCTGTGTTGGTAATGACATCCGGCGTGTGTCATCTTTAATACTGGCGCTGGATATCTTCTCAACAGTATAATGTCTTGTTAGCTCACCTGGCCCGAAGGGCCAAGTGAGCTTATCCCATGGTGCAGCGTCCGGCGTCCGGCGTCCGTCAACTTTTTCCTTTAAAATGCTACTTGTCCTGAATGGCTCAGAGGATTTTGACCAAATTTGGTCAGGAGCATCATTGGCCAAAGGGTTCTCAGTTTTGTATAAACGGAGGGTATAACCCCCCTGGGGGCAGAGGGGCGGGGCCAAATAGGGGGAAAATAGGTAAATCTTTAAAAATCTTCTTCTTCTCAACCAATAGAAGGATTTTGACCAAATTTGTCCTAGAGCATCTTTGGACAAAGGAGACTCAAGTTTGTATAAACGGAGGGTGTGGCCTCTTTGGGGGCAGAGGGGCGGGGCCAAATAGGGGAAGTAGAGGATTTTTTCTCTCCTACTATACAAGTGAAGGGATTTAAACCAAATGCAGTCTGAAGCTTGGTCAGGAGCATCATTGGCCAAAGGGTTCTCAGTTTTGTATAAACGGACGGTATAGCCCCCCCTCGGGGCAGAGGGGCGGGGCTAAATAAGGGGAAAAAAGGTAAATCTTTAAAAATGTTCTTCTTCTCAACCAATTGAAGGATTTTGACCAAATTTGTCCTAGAGCATCTTTGGACAAAGAAGACTCAAGTTTGTATAAACGGAGGGTGTGGCCCCTCTGGGGGCGGAGGGGCGGGGCCCAATAGGGGAAATAGAGGATTTTTTTTCTCCTGCTATACAAGTGAAGGGATTTTAACCAAATGCAGTCTGAAGCATGATTAGGGACAAAAGAATCAATTTTGTATAAACTGAGGTGTGTGGGCCTCCTTCTAAGGGCAGATGGGTGGGGCCCATTAGGGGAAATAGAGGAAAACATCAAATATCCTTCTCCTTTTGTACCGATGAAGGGATTTTGACCAAATTTGGTCTGGAGCATCATTGGCCAAAGGGTTCTCAGTTTTGTATGAACGGAGGGTATGGTCCCCCTGGGGGCAGAGGGACGGGGCCAAATAGGGGAAAATAGGTAAATCTTTAAAAATCTTCTCCTCAACCAATTGAAGGATTTTGACCAAATTTGTCCTAGAGCATCTTTGGACAAAGGAGACTCAAGTTTGTATAAACGGAGGGTGTGGGCCTTCTGGCGGCATAGGAGCGGGGCCCAATAGGGGAAATAGAGGATTTTTTTTCTCCTACTATACAAGTGAAGGGATTTAAACCAAATGCAGTCTGAAGCATGCTTAGGGAGAAAAGAATCAATTTTGTTTAAACTGAGGTGTGTGGATTCCCCTTCTTTGGGGCAGATTAGTGGGGCCCATTAGGGGAAATAGAGGAAAACATTAAAGATCCTTCTCCTTCTGTACCGTTGAAGGGATTTTAACCTAACCAAACTTGTTTTAGAGAATCTTTGGGCAAAGGGAATTGAATATTTATAAATGGAAGATGCAACTTTGTTACTTGTACTCCTTTGATAAACTTGAATGGTACTCAGCAGGTTTTAAATTGAAAAATAAAATACCAGGTGAGCTATTAAGGCCCCTGGGCCTCTTGTTTCAATGTTGTTTCAGGAAGTGGAACCCAAACTTAAGTATGAGAGACTGGGCAATGATCTCAATACCATCCTCAGCAAGGACTGCGCTAGTTGTATGGCTGTTGATTCTAAGGTGAGTCTTATCTACGTGAATGATCTATAGCCTGTCGTAAAAATTGGTAGTACATTTGTAATTATGTTTGCAACATGATAGGAATTTTCTGATCAGAATAATGATTTGCTACTTAATATTTTGTCATGCACATTACAGGAAAAAACTTAATAGAGTCCATTAATTAACTATATTACTCTGCTATGATTTTCTATCTTATGCAGTTAACATGTACATTGTGAGGCATTAATGTAAAACCATTTACTTAAGGGAGATAACTGCTGCTGACTGTTTTTAGCTCACCTGCCCAAAGGGCAAGTGAGCTTATGCCATGGTGCGGCGTCCATCGTCTGTTTGTCCGGCGTCAACTTTTTACTTAAACAACTTCTTTTCAGTAACCAAAAGGCCTAGGATGATGATATTTGGCCAGTAGCATCCTGGAATCAAGGTCTATCTAGTTTGTTTAAATGAATGACCTTCACCCATTTTCAAGGTCACAGGGGTCAAATATGTTAAAATCTTTGAACAACTTCATCTGACGAACCAAGAGGCCTAGGGTGATGATATTTGGCCAGTCACATGCTGGGATAAAGGGCTACCAAGTTTGTTCAAACAAATGACCTTCTCCCATTTCCAAGGTCACAGGGGTCAAATATGTTTAAAACCTTTAAAACAACTTCTTCTCAATAACCAAACAGCCTTTGATGATGATATTTGGCCAGTAGCATCCTGAAATCAAGAGCTATCAAGTTTGTTCAAATGAATGACCTTCATCCATTTTCAAAGTCACAGGGGTCAAATATGTTAAATACCTTTCAACAACTTCTTCTCAGTAACTAAAAGGCTAAGGGTGATGATATTTGGCCAGTATCATGCTTGGACGAAGGGCTACCAAATTTGTTTAAACAAATCACCTTCGCCCATTTTCAAGGTTGTAGGGGTCAGATATGTTTAAAACCTTTAAACAACTTTTTCTGAACTACCAAGAAACCTAGGGTTATGATATTTTGCCAGTTAGATGCAGGGATGAAGGGCTACCAAATATGTTCTAATGAATGAACTTCGCTCATATCCAAGGTCACCGGGGTCAAATATGTTAAAATCTTTGAACGACTTCTTCTGAATAACAAAGAGGCCTAGGGTGATGATATTTGGCCTTTAGCATGCTGGGATGAAGGGCTACCAAGTTTGTTCAAACGGATGACCTTCATCTATTTTCAAGGTCACAGGGTTCAAACATGTTTAAAACCTTTAAAACTACTTCTCAATAACCCAGAGGCTGAGGGTAATACTTTTTGGCTTGTAGCATGCTGGGATGAAGCGCTACCAAATTTGTTAAAATGAATGACCTTGACAATTATTCAAGGTCACAATTGTCAAATATGTTTAAAACCTTTGAACAACATCTTTTCAATAACCAAAAGTCCTAGGATGATGCTGTTTGGCCAGTAGTAAGCTAGGATGAAGGACTACCAAATTTGTTAAAATGAGTGACCTTGACAATTATTCAAGGTCACAATGGTCAAATATGTTTAAAACCTTTGAACAACATCTTTTCAATAACCAAAAGTCCTAGGATGCCAGTAGCATGCTAGGATGAAGGACTACGACATATATTAAAGGTCACAGGTGTCAAATATGTTTAAAACCTTTAAACGACCTCTTCTCAATAAGCAAAAGGATAAGAATGATGATATTTGGCCATTAACATGCTGGGATTAAGGACTACCAGGTTTTTTCAAATGAATGACCTTCGCCCATATGCAAGGTCATAGTGGTCAATATATGTTTAAAATCTTTAAATGACTTGTTCTGTATAACCAAAAGGTCCAGGGTAATAATATTCTGCCAGAAGCATGCTGGGTTGGAAGACTATAAACTCTGTTCAACCTTATGTTCTTGTTCGACATTCAAGGTCACAGGCATCATATGTTTAAATCTTGTAAAAGGTTCTTATGAGTCAAACACTGATATTCTGCTGTAGCTGTATTCTAGTCCACTTTAAAGATTATTTGTGAGATATCTAATCTACATCAAATCTAGGTCACTGCTTCGCTGTCATTGATGGATAAACTTTGGACTTAGCTCCATTTCTTTGGATACACTATTCATATGTAAGTTCAAAAATATTTTCTAGTACTTACATACTTTTAAGCGTACAATTTTGACATTGTTAATATTTTTGGACTCTGTTACAGTTCCTGGCAGTGGGAACCCACTGGGGTATGATATACATACTGGACTATATCGGATTCAACATCAACAGTAAAGAGGTGGCAGCGGTAAGTGTAACACAGGGATATTATGATAAACATATATGTACATACTGTACTATATCAACATCAACAGTAAAGAGGTGACAGTGTAACACAGGGATATGATATACATACTGGACTATATCAACATCTACAGTAAAGAGGTGACAATGTAACACAGGGATATGATATACATACTGGACTATATCAACATCTACAGTAAAGAGGTGACAGTGTAACACAGGGATATGATATACATACTGGACTATATCAACATCTACAGTAAAGAGGTGACAGTGTAACACAGGGATATGATATACATACTGGACTATATCAACATCTACAGTAAAGAGGTGACAGTGTAACACAGGGATATGATATACATACTGGACTATATCAACATCTACAGTAAAGAGGTGACAGTGTAACACAGGGATATGATATACATACTGGACTATATCAACATCTACAGTAAAGAGGTGACAGTGTAACACAGGGATATGATATACATACTGGACTATATCAACATCTACAGTAAAGAGGTGACAGTGTAACACAGGGATATGATATACATACTGGACTATATCAACATCTACAGTAAAGAGGTGACAGTGTAACACAGGGATATGATATACATACTGGACTATATCAACATCTACAGTAAAGAGGTGACAGTGTAACACAGGGATATGATATACATACTGGACTATATCAACATCTACAGTAAAGAGGTGACAGTGTAACACAGGGATATGATATACATACTGGACTATATCAACATCTACAGTAAAGAGGTGACAGTGTAACACAGGGATATGATATACATACTGGACTATATCAACATCTACAGTAAAGAGGTGACAGTGTAACACAGGGATATGATATACATACTGGACTATATCAACATCTACAGTAAAGAGGTGACAGTGTAACACAGGGATATGATATACATACTGGACTATATCAACATCTACAGTAAAGAGGTGACAGTGTAACACAGGGATATGATATACATACTGGACTATATCAACATCTACAGTAAAGAGGTGACAGTGTAACACAGGGATATGATATACATACTGGACTATATCAACATCTACAGTAAAGAGGTGACAGTGTAACACAGGGATATGATATACATACTGGACTATATCAACATCTACAGTAAAGAGGTGACAGTGTAACACAGGGATATGATATACATACTGGACTATATCAACATCTACAGTAAAGAGGTGACAGTGTAACACAGGGATATGATATACATACTGGACTATATCAACATCTACAGTAAAGAGGTGACAGTGTAACACAGGGATATGATATACATACTGGACTATATCAACATCTACAGTAAAGAGGTGACAGTGTAACACAGGGATATGATATACATACTGGACTATATCAACATCTACAGTAAAGAGGTGACAGTGTAACACAGGGATATGATATACATACTGGACTATATCAACATCTACAGTAAAGAGGTGACAGTGTAACACAGGGATATGATATACATACTGGACTATATCAACATCTACAGTAAAGAGGTGACAGTGTAACACAGGGATATGATATACATACTGGACTATATCAACATCTACAGTAAAGAGGTGACAGTGTAACACAGGGATATGATATACATACTGGACTATATCAACATCTACAGTAAAGAGGTGACAGTGTAACACAGGGATATGATATACATACTGGACTATATCAACATCTACAGTAAAGAGGTGACAGTGTAACACAGGGATATGATATACATACTGGACTATATCAACATCTACAGTAAAGAGGTGACAGTGTAACACAGGGATATGATATACATACTGGACTATATCAACATCTACAGTAAAGAGGTGACAGTGTAACACAGGGATATGATATACATACTGGACTATATCAACATCTACAGTAAAGAGGTGACAGTGTAACACAGGGATATGATATACATACTGGACTATATCAACATCTACAGTAAAGAGGTGACAGTGTAACACAGGGATATGATATACATACTGGACTATATCAACATCTACAGTAAAGAGGTGACAGTGTAACACAGGGATATGATATACATACTGGACTATATCAACATCTACAGTAAAGAGGTGACAGTGTAACACAGGGATATGATATACATACTGGACTATATCAACATCTACAGTAAAGAGGTGACAGTGTAACACAGGGATATGATATACATACTGGACTATATCAACATCTACAGTAAAGAGGTGACAGTGTAACACAGGGATATGATATACATACTGGACTATATCAACATCTACAGTAAAGAGGTGACAGTGTAACACAGGGATATGATATACATACTGGACTATATCAACATCTACAGTAAAGAGGTGACAGTGTAACACAGGGATATGATATACATACTGGACTATATCAACATCTACAGTAAAGAGGTGACAGTGTAACACAGGGATATGATATACATACTGGACTATATCAACATCTACAGTAAAGAGGTGACAGTGTAACACAGGGATATGATATACATACTGGACTATATCAACATCTACAGTAAAGAGGTGACAGTGTAACACAGGGATATGATATACATACTGGACTATATCAACATCTACAGTAAAGAGGTGACAGTGTAACACAGGGATATGATATACACACTGGACTATATCAACATCTACAGTAAAGAGGTGACAATTTAACACAGGGATATGATATAGACATACTGGACTATATCAACATCTACAGTAAAGTGTTGTTCTTTTCCCTATAAATATAGTAACAAATTGATAATTGTTATAGAAAAGACGTTAGACTGTGACGCTGCAAAAGAATATCCCTTAAAATCCTATCTCCCCAGCTCCCTACTTACAAAACACAAATCTTCTTAATTACATTGTGTTCCAGAGACATCACATTTATCGGACTATAATACAAGTTATCATTACTTTTTGTATTATAGCACTCCACTACAGTGAACCAGATCAGTTTAGATGATAATGGTGACTTTATTGCCAGCTGTTCCGATGATGGTAGGGTGAGTATCTGTCACACATTTGTACCAGGGTGCATGTTTTAGCAGTGAGCTTGGTACATAAAGTAAATACAACAACACTTGTTTATCAGAACTAAGGTTTAGTTGCGATATGCTCTGATATTTGCAACAACTGATGACATTTTGTAAGAAGATAATTAGAGGATTATCTTTTCTGTAATTATTTAAGAACTTCAAAAATATTGAGATGTGCACTAGAGATGAACACTCACAGATCTGTAACTTATACTCAAAAGGAATGGTTTTGAAATGTAGACTTTCCGGTGATGCCTGTCTTGATTGAGCAGGATTCTAGGACACAAATATCTGAGTCTTGGACTCGTCCATTTCCTGTGTGGGACTCACCGACATTCTAAGAACTCCCTAAATCCCTGTATCTCAGTAACAGAGATTATTACCATTTTGAAGATGTTCTCAACTCAACTGAAAAAGTACTATGAAAATTACTGTTGATTTTCACTAACAGCTCTCCTCTCAGGAGGGTCTAATTATAAGGAAAACACAAATAAAGCCTACAGAAACAAGATTTTAACTAGACTTTGGTTTGTTACTAGTAAAATAGGTAATTATATGTATTGGTTTGTTACAGCGAAATAAATTGCAATTAATGAATGATTCCTGACATATTTGTTTGCTACAGGTGATGATCACTGGACTGTACACTACAGAAAACAACCAGAGTTTGAACTTTGACCGACCCGTAAAGGCTGTGGCAATGGATCCTAACTTCTACAAACAGGGCAGTGGGCGACAGTTTGTCACTGGAGACGACAAGGTACCACCTTCTCCACCTAAAGGCTATTGTTAGTGTTGGCCTGATCCCTAATGTTAAGAGTATATGCTGCCTTACTTTGTATCTCCATTTCAAAAGAGATACATTTCCTTAAATATTAAAAAATGAATTATTGGACTTTAAATTTGTTTTGTAAATTTGCTAGTATATTGAAAAATGAAAAGGAAAAATGTGTTTCCGAAAATATATATTAAGCAAAATAAACAAGCACTTGTTACTGGTTTTGGTGTCAGTAAGGGAGGCAGTCACATTTTTCTACTTGTAATGACATTTGTATCCACAGTTGGTGCTGAACGAGAAGGGGTTCCTGAGTCGACATAAAACGACAATGTTACACCAGGGTGAGGGGCCAATACGGGAAATCAAGTGGAAAGGCAGCTTCATCGCCTGGGCCAATGACATGGTAAACTTGACGTTTATTAAAACAAATTTATTATGAATTCATAAGAATAAATTATAGACTGATTGAAGCTGCTTTTGCTTGCTCCATTAGCAGTGTACAGATAAAGACCATTTTGCTAGTTCCCTATGGGCCATCTATACAAACGTCTGGAACTGTGCCTCCTGCAGCACACTACCTTTGCTTGTTGATTTATAGTATTTAGCTTAAATAATTTAGAAATTTTCCTCTAAAATGTTACTAGGGATTAAAACAAATATCAAAGTTTTTGTTTAGAAAAAGATTATCAAAACTATTCCTACAATAGTCTTTGTTTCATTAACTTTATAATCCAAAGATATCATATCTGCATATCCATATATAGGAATATTTCTATTGACAAATTTATTTGTTTATTTGATGAATTTCAGTAAAAAGAGTCTAATATAAGTTTTCTTGCATTATTTGACACTTTCTTTTTTCTGTTCATTTCAGGGGGTTAAAGTCTATGACATGAACTCTCGATCAAGGATCACCTTCATCCCTAAAGGCCATAGGTAAGACCAATATCCTAATATTGTGCTGACCATTCCTCTGGGAAATATGTGTTCCTGAGTTCCTCCTAAACTATTTCAATGTTTCCCGAGTTCCTCCTAAACTATTTCGCAGTTTCCCCGAGTTCCTCCTATACTATTTCACAGTTTCTCGAGTTCCTCCTATACTATTTTATGGTTTCCATAGTTCCTCCTATACTATTTCATGGTTTCCATAGTTCCTCCTATACTATTTCATGGTTTCCATAGTTCCTCCTATACTATTTCATGGTTTCCCAAGTTCCTTCTATACTATTTCACAGTTCTTCAAGTTCCTCCTATACTATTTCACAGTTTCCCAAGTTCCTCCTATACTATTTCACAGTTCTTTGAGTTCCTCCTATACTATTTCACAGTTCTTTGAGTTCCTCCTATACTATTTCACAGTTCTTTGAGTTCCTCCTATACTATTTCTCAGTTTCCCCAGTTCCTCCTATATTATTTCACAGATTCCAAAGTTCCTCCTATACTATTTCACAGTTTCCCGAGTTCCTCCTATACTGTTTCACAGTTTCCTGAGTTCTTCCTATACTATTTCACGGTTTCCCGAGTTCCTCCTATACTATTTCACAGTTTCCCGAGTTCATCCTATACTATTTCACAGTTTCCCCGAGTTCCTCCTATACTATTTCACTGTTTCCCGAGTTCATCCTATACTATTTCACTGTTTCCTGAGTTCCTCCTATACTATTTCATGGTTCCCAAGTCCTCCTATACTATTTCACTGTTTCCCGAGTTCCTCCTATACTATTTCATGGTTCCCAAGTCCTCCTATGCTATTTCATGGTTTCCTGAGTTCCTCCTATACTATTTCATGGTTCCCAAGTCTTCCTATACTATTTCATGTAAGAACTCCAACTTGAAACATGGGTATGCCCGTGCCGGTGGGGAGTCAAAAACAAATGTTGGACACTCGCCATCGCCACCTCCTCCTACAACAGACAATCCTGCATTCAAAAAGGCAAATGAGGATCTTCACAAAACAGTGTGTGGGTGAGGTGGTGAACAAAGAAAACGAGGGAACTATAATAATTAAAGTCCGGAGGATCGGGCGAAAATGGCTAAGTATGCCATTGAAAATGGTGTAGCCGATGACACAAGAAAATTCACCAATACATAAGGGTCTCTCGTCAACCAAAGCACAATACGTGAAATTAAAAAAAGTCTTTCTTATGTTGCAAAATTGATTTAACGGAACAAACCTGTAAACATGTGCCGTTGTATTCATATTTTTATGTCCCTGCCTTAAATGGGGGGGGGGGGGGGGGGGCGGGCATATAGTGTTGCCCATGTCCTTACCATCATGTCCCGTCCCGTCCCGTCCCATCCCATCCATGAGCGGGGGCATTTATGTCTTACAGATCTAGACATTTTCAAGTTTTTAAAACTTTCGCTATCATGTTAAATTCACCCACAGACCGGAAGGCGAAAGTTAAACTACGGTGAAAGTTTCCCGTTATACAGAAGTCATATATAGATGTTAACATGCTATGTTTGACAGTCAGCAGACCTATATATAGATGCTAACATGCTATGTTTGACAGTCAGCAGACCTATATATAGATGTTAACATGCTATGTTTGACAGTCAGCAGACCTATATATAGATGTTAACATGCTATGTTTGACAGTCAGCAGACCTATATATAGATGTTAACATGCTATGTTTGACAGTCAGCAGACCTATATATAGATGTTAACATGCTATGTTTGACAGTGAGCAGACCTATATATAGATGTTAACATGCTATGTTTGACAGTGAGCAGACCTATATATAGATGTTAACATGCTATGTTTGACAGTGAGCAGACCTATATATAGATGTTAACATGCTATGTTTGACAGTGAGCAGACCTATATATAGATGTTAACATGCTATGTTTGACAGTGAGCAGACCTATATATAGATGTTAACATGCTATGTTTGACAGTGAGCAGACCTATATATAGATGTTAACATGCTATGTTTGACAGTGAGCAGACCTATATATAGATGTTAACATGCTATGTTTGACAGTGAGCAGACCTATATATAGATGTTAACATGCTATGTTTGACAGTGAGCAGACCTATATATAGATGTTAACATGCTATGTTTGACAGTGAGCAGACCTATATATAGATGTTAACATGCTATGTTTGACAGTGAGCAGACCTATATATAGATGTTAACATGCTATGTTTGACAGTGAGCAGACCTATATATAGATGTTAACATGCTATGTTTGACAGTGAGCGGACCTATATATAGATGTTAACATGCTATGTTTGACAGTCAGCGAGCGGACCTATACAGATGCAGCATCTGTTGGAAAGACAGTCGTACATTTTTGATCGCCTGGGCCGATTCAGTCAAGGCAAGTCTGGAGAAATAGGAATTGAGAACAAAATACAGATATTATATATATGGAATGTTTGTTTTATACATGAAGTTTTAGCCTATTCAATATCAAGTTCAATTGTATGGAAAACTATGAAAGTGAATTCTTCTAAGTGTTTAGTTTGTTTATGAGAAATCAGAAACCAGGGTAACAGTCCGCTATATGATGATTGATAGTATTGTAGTGTATTACGTTGAACTAATTGTATTGTATTATGTTGAACTAATTTTAGTGTATTACATTGATATAATTGTAGTGTATTACTTTGGCATAATTTTAGTGTATTACATTGATATAATTGTACTGTATTACATTGATATAATTTTAGTGTATTACATTGATATAATTGTAGTGTATTACGTTGAACTAATTGTACTGTATTACATTGATATAATTTTAGTGTATTACATTGATATAATTGTAGTGTATTACTTTGACATAATTGTAGTGTATTACATTGATATAATTGTACTGTATTACATTGATATAATTGTACTGTATTACATTGATATAATTGTACTGTATTACATTGATATAATTGAAGTGTATTACTTTGACATAATTGTAGTGTATTACATTGAAATAATTGTACTGTATTACATTGATATAATTGTAGTGTATTACATTGATATAATTGTACTGTATTACATTGATATAATTGTAGTGTATTACTTTGACATAATTGTAGTGTATTACATTGATATAATTGTAGAGTATTACGTTGACATAGTTGTAGAGTATAACAATGATATAACTGTAGTATATTACACTGATGGTATTGTACTGTATTACATTGTGTGTAGACGGCATTGTATGGACAGGAGACTAAGATCACCTAGTTTGTTTTACCAGGTTTGTGTGGTGCGAGACCGGGTACAGCAGGATGTCCGTGACCTACCCAACAGATATGTGGAAATAAGTAAGTAGCTATTGTGAGATTTTCCTCCATCAAGTTACCACAGAAGCCATTGCCATTTTTACTAGATATATAGAATCTTAGAGTGTGGTCAGTGGGCAGTGAATCCTCTAGATCTACTCTCGGGTAGGAGTGTGGTCAGTGGGCAGTGAATCCTCTAGATCTACTCTCGGGTAAGAGTGTGGTCAGTGGGCAGTGAATCCTCTAGATCTACTCTCGGGTAGGAGT
>NW_018403636.1:2041-10064 GCF_002113885.1 Mizuhopecten yessoensis | reverse complement strand
TACTCTCGGGTAAGAGTTTGGTCAGTGGGCAGTGAATCCTCTAGATCTACTCTCGTGTAGGAGTTTGGTCAGTGGGCAGTGAATTCTCTAGATCTACTCTCGGGTAGGAGTTTGGTCAGTGGGCGGTGAATCCTCTAGATCTACTCTCGTGTAGGAGTTTGGTCAGTGGGCTGTGAATCCTCTAGATCTACTCTCGGGTAAGAGTGTGGTCAGTGGGCTGTGAATCCTCTAGATCTACTCGCGGGTAAGAGTTTGGTCAGTGGGCAGTGAATCCTCTAGATCTACTCTCGGGTAAGAGTTTGGTCAGTGGGCTGTGAATCCTCTAGATCTATTCTCGGGTAAGAGTTTGGTCAGTGGGCTGTGAATCCTCTAGATCTATTCTCGGGTAAGAGTTTGGTCAGTGGGCTGTGAATCCTCTAGATCTATTCTCGGGTAAGAGTGTGGTCAGTGGGCTGTGAATCCTCTAGATCTATTCTCGGGTAAGAGTTTGGTCAGTGGGCTGTGAATCCTCTAGATCTACTCTCGGGTAGGGGTGTGGTCAGTGGGCATTAAATCCTCTAGATCTACTATCGTGTAGGAGTGTGGTCAGTGGGCAGTGAATCCTCTAGATCTACTCTCGGTTAGGAGTTTGGTCAGTGGGTAGTGAATCCTCTAGATCTACTCTCGTGTAGGAGTGTGATCAGTGGTCAGTGAATCCTCTAGATCTACTCTGGGGTAAGAGTGTGGTCAGTGGGCAGTAAATCCTCTAGATTTACTCTCGTGTAGAAGTCTGGTCAGGGGGCAGTGAATCCTCTAAATCTACTCTTTGGTAGGAGTTTGGTCAGTGGGAAGTGAATCCTCTAGATCTACTCTCGTGTAGGAGTTTGGCTGTCTATGAAACTTTTACTCTTTGGTTGATCACTGTGAGATCACATTATATAGTGTAATCAGAGCATAGTGTCATCAATTTTGTCACACATTTCCTGCACTCTTTTTTCAGTTCTTTTGCAAAATGCCCTTTTCTCCTTAACTCTAGAGTGATTTTTGTATAATCCTTCATGTCTGCTTTGTAGCGTCCATGTTTACTGTGGACAGCTACGTGTGTGGTATTGCTCCCCTCGGGAACGAGCTGGTTCTTCTGACTTATGAGAAGGACGTTCACCAAGAGGTGAGACTCCATGTTTTCTAGTCTCGTTGTTGCAAATAAAACATCCCATGCTGTAAATGATTTAATTTCATGAAAGATAATTTTTGTGTTAATTTGTGACGAACACATTTTGTAAAATGAAAATTGTTAACAAATATCATCGACAGAGATAAATACTATTGATTTTGAAATCATGTAATCTTATTTGCAAATTCAAAATCAATTCATGAATAAAACCTTGAGACATTATCCAGGAAGTTAAGTAATTTACAGAAAGAAGCACAAATATTTTTTAAGTTTTCTCAAACTTTGAAAAATATGAAAATTGTTCAAAGTAATATTAAGATTATATCATGATTTATTAAAAATAATTATAAATCAAATTAATTTGAATTCATGACAGATTTCAGCTGATTTTATGATCATCGCTGGTAAAAAATCTAACGCTGATCTGTTGTCAGGGAGATCGTCTGGTTGCCCAGCGACCACACTTACAGGTGGTGAAGCCAAGCCTAAGCGACTATGAGGAGATATCTAATGATGCCCTGTCCATCCGTGGGTTCCAGGAATACAAGTGTAACGACTACCACTTAGGTCAGTCTCTAAATACCTACCATTGTAACGACTACCACTTAGGTCAGTCTCTAAATACCTACCATTGTAACGACTACCACTTAGGTCAGTCTCTAAATACCTACCATTGTAACGACTACCACTTAGGTCAGTCTCTAAATACCTACCATTGTAACGACTACCACTTAGGTCAGTCTCTAAATACCTACCATTGTAACGACTACCACTTAGGTCAGTCTCTAAATACCTACCATTGTAACGACTACCACTTAGGTCAGTCTCTAAATACCTACCATTGTAACGACTACCACTTAGGTCAGTCTCTAAATACCTACCATTGTAACGACTACCACTTAGGTCAGTCTCTAAATACCTACCATTGTAACGACTACCACTTAGGTCAGTCTCTAAATACCTACCATTGTAACGACTACCACTTAGGTCAGTCTCTAAATACCTACCATTGTAACGACTACCACTTAGGTCAGTCTCTAAATACCTACCATTGTAACGACTACCACTTAGGTCAGTCTCTAAATACCTACCATTGTAACGACTACCACTTAGGTCAGTCTCTAAATACCTACCATTGTAACGACTACCACTTAGGTCAGTCTCTAAATACCTACCATTGTAACGACTACCACTTAGGTCAGTCTCTAAATACCTACCATTGTAACGACTACCACTTAGGTCAGTCTCTAAATACCTACCATTGTAACGACTACCACTTAGGTCAGTCTCTAAATACCTACCATTGTAACGACTACCACTTAGGTCAGTCTCTAAATACCTACCATTGTAACGACTACCACTTAGGTCAGTCTCTAAATACCTACCATTGTAACGACTACCACTTAGGTCAGTCTCTAAATACCTACCATTGTAACGACTACCACTTAGGTCAGTCTCTAAATACCTACCATTGTAACGACTACCACTTAGGTCAGTCTCTAAATACCTACCATTGTAACGACTACCACTTAGGTCAGTCTCTAAATACCTACCATTGTAACGACTACCACTTAGGTCAGTCTCTAAATACCTACCATTGTAACGACTACCACTTAGGTCAGTCTCTAAATACCTACCATTGTAACGACTACCACTTAGGTCAGTCTCTAAATACCTACCATTGTAACGACTACCACTTAGGTCAGTCTCTAAATACCTACCATTGTAACGACTACCACTTAGGTCAGTCTCTAAATACCTACCATTGTAACGACTACCACTTAGGTCAGTCTCTAAATACCTACCATTGTAACGACTACCACTTAGGTCAGTCTCTAAATACCTACCATTGTAACGACTACCACTTAGGTCAGTCTCTAAATACCTACCATTGTAACGACTACCACTTAGGTCAGTCTCTAAATACCTACCATTGTAACGACTACCACTTAGGTCAGTCTCTAAATACCTACCATTGTAACGACTACCACTTAGGTCAGTCTCTAAATACCTACCATTGTAACGACTACCACTTAGGTCAGTCTCTAAATACCTACCATTGTAACGACTACCACTTAGGTCAGTCTCTAAATACCTACCATTGTAACGACTACCACTTAGGTCAGTCTCTAAATACCTACCATTGTAACGACTACCACTTAGGTCAGTCTCTAAATACCTACCATTGTAACGACTACCACTTAGGTCAGTCTCTAAATACCTACCATTGTAACGACTACCACTTAGGTCAGTCTCTAAATACCTACCATTGTAACGACTACCACTTAGGTCAGTCTCTAAATACCTACCATTGTAACGACTACCACTTAGGTCAGTCTCTAAATACCTACCATTGTAACGACTACCACTTAGGTCAGTCTCTAAATACCTACCATTGTAACGACTACCACTTAGGTCAGTCTCTAAATACCTACCATTGTAACGACTACCACTTAGGTCAGTCTCTAAATACCTACCATTGTAACGACTACCACTTAGGTCAGTCTCTAAATACCTACCATTGTAACGACTACCACTTAGGTCAGTCTCTAAATACCTACCATTGTAACGACTACCACTTAGGTCAGTCTCTAAATACCTACCATTGTAACGACTACCACTTAGGTCAGTCTCTAAATACCTACCATTGTAACGACTACCACTTAGGTCAGTCTCTAAATACCTACCATTGTAACGACTACCACTTAGGTCAGTCTCTAAATACCTACCATTGTAACGACTACCACTTAGGTCAGTCTCTAAATACCTACCATTGTAACGACTACCACTTAGGTCAGTCTCTAAATACCTACCATTGTAACGACTACCACTTAGGTCAGTCTCTAAATACCTACCATTGTAACGACTACCACTTAGGTCAGTCTCTAAATACCTACCATTGTAACGACTACCACTTAGGTCAGTCTCTAAATACCTACCATTGTAACGACTACCACTTAGGTCAGTCTCTAAATACCTACCATTGTAACGACTACCACTTAGGTCAGTCTCTAAATACCTACCATTGTAACGACTACCACTTAGGTCAGTCTCTAAATACCTACCATTGTAACGACTACCACTTAGGTCAGTCTCTAAATACCTACCATTGTAACGACTACCACTTAGGTCAGTCTCTAAATACCTACCATTGTAACGACTACCACTTAGGTCAGTCTCTAAATACCTACCATTGTAACGACTACCACTTAGGTCAGTCTCTAAATACCTACCATTGTAACGACTACCACTTAGGTCAGTCTCTAAATACCTACCATTGTAACGACTACCACTTAGGTCAGTCTCTAAATACCTACCATTGTAACGACTACCACTTAGGTCAGTCTCTAAATACCTACCATTGTAACGACTACCACTTAGGTCAGTCTCTAAATACCTACCATTGTAACGACTACCACTTAGGTCAGTCTCTAAATACCTACCATTGTAACGACTACCACTTAGGTCAGTCTCTAAATACCTACCATTGTAACGACTACCACTTAGGTCAGTCTCTAAATACCTACCATTGTAACGACTACCACTTAGGTCAGTCTCTAAATACCTACCATTGTAACGACTACCACTTAGGTCAGTCTCTAAATACCTACCATTGTAACGACTACCACTTAGGTCAGTCTCTAAATACCTACCATTGTAACGACTACCACTTAGGTCAGTCTCTAAATACCTACCATTGTAACGACTACCACTTAGGTCAGTCTCTAAATACCTACCATTGTAACGACTACCACTTAGGTCAGTCTCTAAATACCTACCATTGTAACGACTACCACTTAGGTCAGTCTCTAAATACCTACCATTGTAACGACTACCACTTAGGTCAGTCTCTAAATACCTACCATTGTAACGACTACCACTTAGGTCAGTCTCTAAATACCTACCATTGTAACGACTACCACTTAGGTCAGTCTCTAAATACCTACCATTGTAACGACTACCACTTAGGTCAGTCTCTAAATACCTACCATTGTAACGACTACCACTTAGGTCAGTCTCTAAATACCTACCATTGTAACGACTACCACTTAGGTCAGTCTCTAAATACCTACCATTGTAACGACTACCACTTAGGTCAGTCTCTAAATACCTACCATTGTAACGACTACCACTTTGGTCAGTCTCTATATACCTACCATTGTAGTGGCTACCGCTTAGGTCAGTCTCTAAATACCTACCATTATAACAACTACCACTTAGGTCAGTCTCTAAATACCTACCATTGTAACGACTATCACTTAGAGTCTCTAAATACCTACCATTTTAAAGACTACCACTTAGGTCAGTCTCTAATACCTACCATTGTAACGACTATCACTTAGGTCAGTCTCTAAATACCTACCATTGTAACGACTACCACTTAGGTCAGTCTCTAAATACCTACCATTGTAATGACTACCACTTAGGTCAGTCTTTAAATACCTGCCGTATTTATCTAGCAATAACCTGACTATTACTTAGCCCATGTGTATTGCTTAATCATTAGTCGAGATGTTAACAATTGACCTGTAATAAGCCCACCCCTACGTGTAGATAATAAGCCCACCCCTACCTGTAGATAATAAGTCCACCCCTACCTTTAGATAATAAGTCTACCCCTACCTTTATATTATAGGTCCACCCCTACCTTTAGATAATAAGTCCACCCCTACCTGTAGATAATAAGCCCACCCCTACCTTTAGATAATAAGCCCACCCCTACCTGTAGATAATAAGCCCATCCCTACCTTNTAGATAATAAGCCCACCCCTACCTTTAGATTATAAGTCCACCCCTTCCCTTTAGATAATAAGCCCACCCCTACCTGTAGATTATAAGTCTACCCTTACCTGTAGATTATAAGCCCACCCCTACCTTCAGATTATAAGCCCACCCCTACCTGTAGATAATAAGCCCACCCCTACCTTTAGATTATAAGTCCACCCCTACCTGTAGATTATAGGTCCACCCCTACCTTTAGAAAATAAGTCCACCCCTACCTGTAGATGATAAGTCCACCCCTACTTGTAGATAATAAGCCCACCCCTTCCCTTTAGATTATAAGCCCACCCCTACCTGTAGATAATAAGTCCATCCATACCTTTAGATTATAAGCCTACCCTTACCTGTAGATAATAAGCCCACCACTACCTTTAGATTATAAGTCCACCCATACCTTCAGATTATAAGGATAAGTACAGAGTTATATTTCATCATTTAATTATAACAATGGTCATTTTATAATATACAGGTTGTAATAGAATTTCAAAAGTTATTTTCTTTACTGGATAAATTCAATTTTTTGTTGTTTTCTTATTTCCAGAATGCTTACATGCAGAGAACCTGTTCTATATTGTCAGTCCCCGTGATGTGATCGCGTCACGCCTCTGTGACATGGACGACCACATATCGTGGTTACTGGATCACGATATGTTTGAGGTCAGTACAGAGGTCAATGTCACTTGGTTCAAGCTTTTTTTTTTTGTATCAGGAGATAAATCTTATTAGAGACACCATGGAAAGCATAAGTCAGAATTACAGAAAAAGAAAGAATAGATCCCAAGCATTGCTGTAGGTAAATCAGATCGAGTCTTGTCTTATGTGGTTGAAATGGCTGTTATTAAGACAGGTTACATAAGAATATTCATGATATTTTGCCTTAAAATTTATGTTATAATGAACTGATTATCTGGATCCCATGTGCTATGGATGTGGTGAGAATATAATATCTGTTACAATATGTATTCATGTGCATACATATATTTGGAACTTTCTATGATCACACTAGCAACTTCATATCTTAATGGGTTTTGATCAAACAAAGTATGATGTTACCTCAGTAGAGTTTGTGTTTCAGTGTGTCATCGTTAAACTCACTGTTATTCTTTATAGCAAGTCCATTGTCATCATGCTGACAACTTTGCTCCTGAAGGATTTATTGCCAAGGTTGAGAATGTTTACATGTGGATATAAAAATATACAAAACAATAAAACTCATTTTTAGCTCACCTGCCCGAACGGCAAGTGAGCTTATGCCATGGTGCGGCGTCCATCGTCCGTCTGTCCGGTGTCAACTTTTTACTTTAAACAACTTCTTCTCAATAACCAAAAGGCCTAGGATGATGATATTTGGCCAGTAGCATGCTGGAATCAAGGGCTACCAAGTTTGTTCAAATAAATGACCTTGACCCACTTTCAAGGTCACAGGGGTCAAATATATTAAAATCTTCAAACAACTTCTTCTCGATAACCAAACTGCCCAGGGAGATGATATTTGGCCAGTAGCATGCTTGGGTGAAGGGCTACCAAGTTTGTTCAAATGAATGACCTTCAATTATATTCAAGGTCACAGGGGTCAATTGTTTTAAAAAACCTTTAACTAACTTCTTCTGAATAACCAAAATGTCCAGGGTGATGATATTTGGCCAGTAGCATGCTTATAGGAAGGGCTACAAAGTTTGTTCAAATGAATGACCTTAACCCATATTCAATGTCTCAGGGGTCAAATATGTTAAAACCTTTAACTAACTTCTTCTGAATAACCATGGGTCCCAGGATGTTGATACTTTGCAAGTTGCATCCTGAGATGAAAGGCTATATAATATGTTTGACTTTCAATCACAGGGGTGAAATGTTTTTTTAAAAAAATAAGAGGTTCTTTTGAATGAAATTTAATTATAAATACTGATATTTTGCCTGTAGCTTTATTTTAGATCGCTTTTAAGGTTACAAGTATGAGATTTATACCAGGTGAGCGATGTAGGTCCATTGGGCCTCTTGTTATGTATCTAGATGATGTTTTGAATAACATTGACTGCAATTTTGTGTATTAATTAGGAGGCTATGGAAGCTACGCAGAACAGCGAACTG
>NW_018403636.1:0-105 GCF_002113885.1 Mizuhopecten yessoensis | reverse complement strand
AGGTATATAGAACTGAGGAAACACACACCACAGATATAGAACTGAAGAAACACACACCACAGGTATAGAACTTAGGAAACACACACCATAGGTATAGAACTAAGG
>NW_018403635.1:4621-5176 GCF_002113885.1 Mizuhopecten yessoensis | reverse complement strand
TATAATGTGTAATCCAATTTAATATATAAGCGTGTTGATATAGCTTTAATTATAATGTGTTATCCTATGTAATATATAATTGTGTTGATATAGCTAATATTATAATGTGTAATCCTATATAATACACAAGCGTGTTTATATAGCTAAATTATAATGTGTTATTCCATGTGATATATAAGCGTGTTGATATAGCTATAATTATAATGTGTTATCCCAGGTAATATATAAGCGTGTTGATATAGCTGTAACCATAATGTGTAATCCCATGTAATATTTAAGGGTGTTGATATAGCTATAATTACAATGTGTAATCCTACATAATACACAATCGTTATAATGTGTTATTCCATGTGATGTGTTATCCCAGGTAATATATAAGCGTGTTGATATAGCTGTAACCATAATGTGTAATCCCATGTAATATTTAAGGGTGTTGATATAGCTATAATTATAATGGTGTTGATATAGCTATAATTACAATGTGAAATCCTACATAATACACAATCGTGTTGATATAGCTATAATTATAATGTGTTATCCGATATAATACAAAAA
>NW_018403635.1:0-105 GCF_002113885.1 Mizuhopecten yessoensis | reverse complement strand
TTGATATAGCTATAATTATAATGTGTAATCGTATATAATACACAAGCGGGTTGATATAGATATAATTATAATGTGTTATCCAATGTAATATATAAGCGTGTTGAT
>NW_018403634.1:4857-5133 GCF_002113885.1 Mizuhopecten yessoensis | reverse complement strand
ATATACAATAATGAAGACACCTTCTCTCATCCCCGAAAACGCACGGAATATTATACAATGCTGTAGACACCTTATCTCATCCCCGAAAACGCACGAAGATATTATACAATGATGTGGACACCGTCTCTCATCCCCGATAACGCACCGGGATATTATACAATGCTGTAGACACCGTCTCTCATCCCCTAAAACGCATCAGGATATTATACAATGCCGTAGACACCTTCTCTCATCCCTGAAAACGCATCAGGGTAATATACAATTCAGAAGACACCG
>NW_018403634.1:0-105 GCF_002113885.1 Mizuhopecten yessoensis | reverse complement strand
GGATATTATACAATGCTGTAGATACCGTCTCTCATCCCCGAAAACACATCAAGATATTAAACAATGCTGTAGACACCTTCTCTCATCCCCGAAAACGCATCAGGG
>NW_018403633.1:577490-578266 GCF_002113885.1 Mizuhopecten yessoensis | reverse complement strand
GATGGTATAAATCTATTACCTGTATCTGAGTGAGATGGTATCAATCTATTACCTGTATCTGTGCGAGATGGTATAAATCTATTACCTGTATCTGAGTGAGATGGTATAAATGTCTTACCTGTATCAGAGCGAGATGGAGTTATCTCAGACGAGGGCAATACGTTGTAAATCTATTACCTGTATCTGAGTGGTATGTTGTAAATCTATTACCTGTATCTGAGTGAGATGGTATAAATCTCTTACCTGTATCAGAGCGAGATGGAGTTATCTCAGACGAGGGCAATACTTCTGTAACATAATCCAAATCAACATGCAAGTACTTAAACTGTTAAAAAGATATTTCATTTGATCAACAGGTATCCTTCATGGGGCCTTAAATTAAAATGGCCTCTGTACAACTGAAGATAAATTTGAATGCTTTCTTGTATAAACAAGACAATGATAAAGGCAAAACATATTTCAAGGTGAAGATTATATTATACAATGTACATTATTGTGAATTAGATTTAAAACAATAAAATTAAGGACACAATATATAATTATATTTAAATGTGAGTGGTCAGTTTGTTTTAGCACCTGTGTGACTTACCTTGCGACACAAAGGTGATGTTTTTCTCCTGATAAGGATCGATGTTACAGGAACTGTAATAATTGTAGCCTGTAGCATTACTTTTAACCTGAAGAGTCCACGGTTCTTTATCAAATACGTAGTTACCTCCCTTCCACTGTAAAGTTAGTGTTGACTTCTGTCTCAGCCAGTTATCAGGTAGACACCA
>NW_018403633.1:574857-575030 GCF_002113885.1 Mizuhopecten yessoensis | reverse complement strand
TGTAACAGAGACAATCATCTAAACCACCAGTAGTCTACTCCTGTTTTGAGACAATCATCTAAACCACCAGTAGTCTACTCCTGTTATAGAGACAATCATCTAAACCACCAGTAGTCTACTCCTGTTATAGAGACAATCATCTAAACCACCAGTAGTAAACTCCTGTAACAGAG
>NW_018403633.1:574632-574741 GCF_002113885.1 Mizuhopecten yessoensis | reverse complement strand
CAATCATCTAAACCACCAGTAGTCAACTCCTGTAACAGAGACAATCATCTAAACCACCAGTAGTCTACTCCTGTTACAGAGTCAATCATCTAAACCACCAGTAGCCTAA
>NW_018403633.1:482826-569285 GCF_002113885.1 Mizuhopecten yessoensis | reverse complement strand
AGAGCCAATCATCTAAACCACCAGTAGTAAACTCCTGTAACAGAATCATTCTTTATACAACTTTTGCATACCGGGTATATCCTTTTAATTGCTATTGTGTATGCATCCGCAATGATAGTTATTGCATAGTTGTGCAAACACTATTATCGCACAGTTCTTTAAAGTGTGCACATGTTTGGCACACAACACATTGTCTAATGTCGTGAGATTTCACAACAGTAATAGGAAATAGGAAAAAACTTGAGTGAATCGAGATGTTTAAATAGGTAGCGTTTTCTTTTTTATTAATGTTGATGTGGGATTGATATATCAAACCACAAGATATTTATCTGTGCTAAGCTCCACAACTAATACCACAGTGTACCAATCTGTACTGAAATTCAATTTCTGAGTGCTTTATTAAACCACCACCAGCGAGTCGGTTCAGGACATATATATACATATATATATTACAACTAATTGTACATACGTTTATAGTGTAGCCAAATAGACATCTATTTGTATGGACAACACGTACATATTTTACATCTTTTTGTACATATGCTTCAATGGTCATTTGTCTGATGAAGGTGACAGAGTACATACCGTTCTAGTCATCGAAATATCAAATAGAAACACTCACTGGTTGTGCTACATGAATCATTTCACAGTCCATACTTACCAACCTGAAGAAGATGTTTAGAAGAAAAAATAAAATTGTATTCAACTGTTCAACCTGTAAACAGTCCTATAATATGGCCTTTGGATTGAAATTAATAAATATATAAATTTTCTAAACCTTTTAAAATTACTCTAAATAAAGAGTTGACACTGTTTCTGCAGTTGAATAAAAGGCCATAACTCTGTAAATTATGGTTGGGTAATGGTGGTTATCAAAGGGTCATAACTCAGAATATTACTGAAGATATTGAATGGACTCTGTGCACGCCCAAGTGTCCTTCCGCTCATCAGCTCAGGTGATAACATAATATGCCCGGTCTTTTGACAGGTGTATAAAAATGAATGAATTTGATCTGAAAATAACTTCTAATTTAGTTAAGTTTGCCATTGCAATCGATCAAAATATGGAAGAAACCAAGACATATATTTGTTTGATTTGTATTGTGTTACGACAGAAATATGTTTGGGTTTATTTGATTAAATACCATTTTAATATTAAAATGGCAATTTATGCATACTGGAATAAAAACTCTGCTGCCTTCCTTCAACAAACTAATGTGGCTTATTATTTAATTAGAGAGGTAATTTTTTGACACATTAATACACTTTGGCCATGTAACACTTTATCATAGACACTTTATCACATCACATCAACAATGAACACTTACCATGTAAGTCACAGCATCAAGTTTAAGAACAAGTAATAATTTATTATCATAGGGAAGAACACCATATTTCTTTGGAGACAACCGTAGACACGTTGTCACCCTCGCTCCTCGACTGGAGTCGTCCATGATATCAAACGTCACGTAACATGGGGCCTGGGATGGTTCATTGATATACAAGCCGCTGAAGGCTTGGATGGTGTAGAAAAAAGGTTTGTACTCCAGACACGCCCTCGTGGCACATTCTATAGGCAGATTTACTGTAATGTCAAAGTAAATATCGCTTATTAGTTCAATATAATTTCAATGACACATAAGATTTCCCTTCAAAAGAAGCAACATTACTTGTGAGATATACTTGTCTTGATATACTTGTCTCACCCTAGGGTAGAGATGGGGGGATTCAATATTCCTGATGTGAGATATCCTTGGCTCACCCTAGGGTAGAGATGAGGGGATTCAATATTCCTGATGTGAGATATCCTTGTCTCACCCTAGGGTAGAGACGGGGTTGTATCAATATTCCTGATGTGAGATATCATTGTCTCATCCTAGGATAGAGATGGAGTTATATCAATATTCCTGATGTGAGATATCATTGTCTCACCCTTGGGTAGAGATGGGGTTATATCAATATTCCTGATGTGAGATATCATTGTCTCACCCTAGGGTAGAGATGCGGGGATTCAATATTCCAGATGTGAGATATCCTTGTCTCATCCTAGGATAGAGATTGGGTTATATCAATATTCCTAATGTGAGATATCCTTGTCTCATCCTAGGATAGAGATGGAGTTATATCAAAATTCCTGATGTGAGATATCTTTGTCTAACCCTTGGGTAGAGATGGAGTTATATCAATATTCCTGTTGTGAGATATCATTGTCTTACCCAAGGGTAGCGATTGGGGGATTCAATATTCCAGACGTGAGATATCCTTGTTTCACCCTGGGGTAGAGATGGGGTGATTCAATATTCCTGATGGGAGATATCCTTGTCTCACCCAAGTGTAGATATGGGGTTATGTAAATATTCCTGATGTGAGATCTCCTTGTTTCACCCTTGGGCAGAGATGGGGTTATTCAATATTCCTGATGTGAGATATCCTTGTCTCACCCAAGGGTAGATATGGGGTTATGTCAATATTCCTGATGTGAGATATCATTGTCTCACCCTAGGAAAGAGATGAGGTTATATCAATATTCCAGATGTGAGATATCATTGTCGCACCCTAGGGTAGAGATGTGGGGATTCAATATTCCGGATGTGAGATATCGTTGTCTCACCCTAGGGTAGAGATGGGGGGATTTAATATTCCTGATGTGAGATATCTTTGTCTAACCCTAGGGTAGAGATGGGGCTATATCATTATTCCTGATGTGAGATATCATTGTCTCACACTAGGGTAGCGATAGGGGGATTCAATATTCCAGATGTGAGATATCCTTGTCTCACCATAGGGTAGAGATGGGGTTATTCAATATTCCTGATGTGAGATATCCTTTTCTCACCTTAGGGTAGAGATGGGGTTATATCAATATTCCTGATGTGAGATATCCTTGTCTCACCCTAGGGTAGAGATGGGGTTATATCAATATTCCTGATGTGAGATATCATTGTCTCACCCTAGGGTAGAGATGGGGTTATATCAATATTCCTGATGTGAGATATCATTGTCTCACCCTAGGGTAGAGATGGGGTTATATCAATATTCCTGATGTGAGATATCCTTGTCTCACCCTAGGGTAGAGATGGGGTTATATCAATATTCCTGATGTGAGATATCCTTGTCTCACCCTAGGGTAGAGATGGGGTTATATCAATATTCCTGATGTGAGATATCCTTGTCTCACCCTAGGGTAGAGATGGGGTTATATCAATATTCCTGATGTGAGATATCCTTGTCTCACCCTAGGGTAGAGATGGGGTTATATCAATATTCCTGATGTGAGATATCCTTGTCTCACCCTAGGGTAGAGATGGGGTTATATCAATATTCCTGATGTGAGATATCCTTGTCTCACCCTAGGGTAGAGATGGGGTTATATCAATATTCCTGATGTGAGATATCCTTGTCTCACCCTAGGGTAGAGATGGGGTTATATCAATATTCCTGATGTGAGATATCCTTGTCTCACCCTAGGGTAGAGATGGGGTTATATCAATATTCCTGATGTGAGATATCCTTGTCTCACCCTAGGGTAGAGATGGGGTTATATCAATATTCCTGATGTGAGATATCCTTGTCTCACCCTAGGGTAGAGATGGGGTTATATCAATATTCCTGATGTGAGATATCCTTGTCTCACCCTAGGGTAGAGATGGGGTTATATCAATATTCCTGATGTGAGATATCCTTGTCTCACCCTAGGGTAGAGATGGGGTTATATCAATATTCCTGATGTGAGATATCCTTGTCTCACCCTAGGGTAGAGATGGGGTTATATCAATATTCCTGATGTGAGATATCCTTGTCTCACCCTAGGGTAGAGATGGGGTTATATCAATATTCCTGATGTGAGATATCCTTGTCTCACCCTAGGGTAGAGATGGGGTTATATCAATATTCCTGATGTGAGATATCCTTGTCTCACCCTAGGGTAGAGATGGGGTTATATCAATATTCCTGATGTGAGATATCCTTGTCTCACCCTAGGGTAGAGATGGGGTTATATCAATATTCCTGATGTGAGATATCCTTGTCTCACCCTAGGGTAGAGATGGGGTTATATCAATATTCCTGATGTGAGATATCCTTGTCTCACCCTAGGGTAGAGATGGGGTTATATCAATATTCCTGATGTGAGATATCCTTGTCTCACCCTAGGGTAGAGATGGGGTTATATCAATATTCCTGATGTGAGATATCCTTGTCTCACCCTAGGGTAGAGATGGGGTTATATCAATATTCCTGATGTGAGATATCCTTGTCTCACCCTAGGGTAGAGATGGGGTTATATCAATATTCCTGATGTGAGATATCCTTGTCTCACCCTAGGGTAGAGATGGGGTTATATCAATATTCCTGATGTGAGATATCCTTGTCTCACCCTAGGGTAGAGATGGGGTTATATCAATATTCCTGATGTGAGATATCCTTGTCTCACCCTAGGGTAGAGATGGGGTTATATCAATATTCCTGATGTGAGATATCCTTGTCTCACCCTAGGGTAGAGATGGGGTTATATCAATATTCCTGATGTGAGATATCCTTGTCTCACCCTAGGGTAGAGATGGGGTTATATCAATATTCCTGATGTGAGATATCCTTGTCTCACCCTAGGGTAGAGATGGGGTTATATCAATATTCCTGATGTGAGATATCCTTGTCTCACCCTAGGGTAGAGATGGGGTTATATCAATATTCCTGATGTGAGATATCCTTGTCTCACCCTAGGGTAGAGATGGGGTTATATCAATATTCCTGATGTGAGATATCCTTGTCTCACCCTAGGGTAGAGATGGGGTTATATCAATATTCCTGATGTGAGATATCCTTGTCTCACCCTAGGGTAGAGATGGGGTTATATCAATATTCCTGATGTGAGATATCCTTGTCTCACCCTAGGGTAGAGATGGGGTTATATCAATATTCCTGATGTGAGATATCCTTGTCTCACCCTAGGGTAGAGATGGGGTTATATCAATATTCCTGATGTGAGATATCCTTGTCTCACCCTAGGGTAGAGATGGGGTTATATCAATATTCCTGATGTGAGATATCCTTGTCTCACCCTAGGGTAGAGATGGGGTTATATCAATATTCCTGATGTGAGATATCCTTGTCTCACCCTAGGGTAGAGATGGGGTTATATCAATATTCCTGATGTGAGATATCCTTGTCTCACCCTAGGGTAGAGATGGGGTTATATCAATATTCCTGATGTGAGATATCCTTGTCTCACCCTAGGGTAGAGATGGGGTTATATCAATATTCCTGATGTGAGATATCCTTGTCTCACCCTAGGGTAGAGATGGGGTTATATCAATATTCCTGATGTGAGATATCCTTGTCTCACCCTAGGGTAGAGATGGGGTTATATCAATATTCCTGATGTGAGATATCCTTGTCTCACCCTAGGGTAGAGATGGGGTTATATCAATATTCCTGATGTGAGATATCCTTGTCTCACCCTAGGGTAGAGATGGGGTTATATCAATATTCCTGATGTGAGATATCCTTGTCTCACCCTAGGGTAGAGATGGGGTTATATCAATATTCCTGATGTGAGATATCCTTGTCTCACCCTAGGGTAGAGATGGGGTTATATCAATATTCCTGATGTGAGATATCCTTGTCTCACCCTAGGGTAGAGATGGGGTTATATCAATATTCCTGATGTGAGATATCATTGTCGCACCCTAGGATAGAGATGGGGTTATATCAATATTCCTGATGTGAGATATCCTTGTCTAACCCTGGGGTAGAGATGGGGTTATATCAATATTCCTGATGTGAGATATCCTTGTCTCACCCTAGGGTAGAGATGGGGGATTCAATAACACCATGTCAACAATGCATTAACTTCACATAAATGATAAATAAATAGATATATATAAATAAACATATTTTAAGGAGAATAAATAAATAATTCCTATGACTTGTGTTTTATAAAGAATAAATAAATGGCTACTATGACTTGTGTTTTATAAAGAATAAATAAATTGTTCCTATGTCATGTGCTTGGTAAACAAACATCAGTTGTTACAATGTCACATGTACCAGTAGAACATATAAATACTTACCCTGCCATGTTTTTTCCAAAATATTTCCCGCTATTGGGAGTTCCATTTTGAAGCAGTTGCGACAGGTGCCTGCCCGTAGAAAAATGTTTGTGTCAGTGAGGTTGATCCCTGCTTTGTGGAGGTTGAACTTTACCCCTAATGTGAAATTGGTATCTGGCCAATGTAAAGTTCTGCTGAATGGCTCCCAGCATTGTATCACCTGTATAAAATATAAAATCAGCCAGAAACACATCAACTCTGTTTTAGAATATTTACAAAAACATCGGTAAATTAACTACAATGTACTCCTATCTCTAAATATCCAATCAAAGAGATTCATTTCAATTAAATTAAACCTCTAAGAATAAACATATAAAAGATACAAATATTCAATCAAAAACTCAAGTTTCTTACAAAATTTTGTCAAGATCGAATTTATTTATTTGGTGATACTATTTATTATATTTGGTGTGGAGAGATTGATTATATTTGGTGTGGGGAGGTTAACTATATTTGGTGTGGGGAGATTGATTATATTTGGTGTGGGGAGATTGATCATATTTAGTGTGGGGAGATTGGTTACATTTAGTGTGGGAAGATTGATTATATTTGGTGTGGAAAGATTGATTACATTTGGTGTGGGGAGATTGATCATATTTGGTGTAGGGAGGTTAATTATATTTGGTGTGGGGACATTGATTATATTTGGTGTGGGAAGATTGATTATATTTGGTGTGGGGAGATTGATTATATTTGGTGAGGGGAGATTGATCAAATTTTGTGTGGGAAGATTGAATATATTTGGTGTGGGGAGATTGATCATATTTGGTGAGGGGAGATTGATCAAATTTTGTGTGGGAAGATTGAATATATTTGGTGTGGGGAGATTGATCATATTTGGTGTGGGAAGATTGATTATATTTGGTGTGGGGAGATTAATTATATTTGGTGTAGGGAGGTTAATTATATTTTGTGTGGGGAGATTGATTATATTTGGTGTAGGGAGGTTAATTATATTTGGTGTGGGGAGATTGATCATATTTGGTGTAGGGAGGTTAATTATATTTGGTGTGGGGACATTGATTATATTTGGTGTGGGGAGATTGATTATATTTGGTGTGGGGAGATTGATTATATTTGGTGAGGGGAGATTGATCAAATTTTGTGTGGGAAGATTGAATATATTTGGTGTGGGGAGATTGATCATATTTGGTGAGGGGAGATTGATCAAATTTTGTGTGGGAAGATTGAATATATTTGGTGTGGGGAGATTGATCATATTTGGTGTGGGAAGATTGATTATATTTGGTGTGGGGAGATTAATTATATTTGGTGTGGGGAGGTTGATTATATTTTGTGTGGGGAGATTGATTATATTTGGTGTGGGGAGGTTAATTATATTTGGTGTGGGGACATTGATTATATTTGGTGTGGGGAGATTGATTATATTTGGTGTGGGGAGATTGGTCATATTTGGTGTGGGGAGGTTAACTATATTTAGTGTGGTCCTGTATTTACCTTAATGGGTTGGATGCTATTTCCAGAATATAACAAGTATGTGAATGGGCAGGAATAGTGGATGTTTTGTTCCAGCTTCACTTTAATGTACAGCTTTGTATTCCTCTTCAATAATCGAGACATATCAAATGTTTTTTGGCAGATAACACTTGTTCTTGTGTTGCATGACTTCTCTTCACATCTCTGTCTATAGCGGTTTAGCACCATCATCCAGCTCTGTGTATGGTGGACAACAGTTAACCTTACGTCCTCCTTCTTATTTAAACTGATCACATCAGCAGCATCATGCATGCAAGCTATAGGGAACGTCATCCTAGGTACACCTACAAAATTAACAAGAGGCCCAAAGGGCATTAACAGTCCCCCGAGTTGTAATGCAGTTATTTTACATTATGGATACGTATAATAGAAATTATAATGTAAACAAAGAAACATACATCACTCGTTATGTCACCAACAAAAGAAAAAAATGACTTAACTCTATTCAAATAATTTATTGTGGAATAAGAAATATTTTTTGTGTCTTTTAGCTTATTTTCACCCCTTGGGACTGCCCCTCTGGTCCCAGGGGTGGGTCAGGATCTTAGCTCTTGTCCCAGGGGTGGGTCAGGATCTTACCTGTGGTCCCAGGGGTGGGTCAGGATCTTACCTCTGGTCCCAGGGGTGGGTCAGGATCTTACCCCTGGTCCCAGGGGTGGGTCAGGATCTTACCTGTGGTCCCAGGGGTGGGTCAGGATCTTACTTTTTTATACCACCTAATTGTCATTTATCATAATTATGCCAACCAGGTTTGAATTATTTCCTACTGAAAATGGACAAATTATACCCAAAAGTGCTTTTTCCAATATGACCTATATAGTTAATTTACCCCCTCCCCAAGGGAAAACAGGTCACCCAAGGTAATGGAATTTACAATTTAGATAAAGCCATTTAGGCTTTTCCATCCATGAAGAGTATTTGAATCTAGTTCATCTGAGTCTAGAGAAGAAGATTTTTCTTAGGGTAGAGGCAGCAACTCTACTTTAACAATTTTGAATACTTTTCCTCCATTGATAACTCTTAATAGGTCTGAAAGAAATCCATTTGCAAATTCTTCAGAATAAGTTAAAAAGCAAAACATTTATGGAACAGATGATGTTTGAGGCACATTGATTGCATGATGACAGACAAAAAGCAATCACAATAGGTCACTTAATTGAGCCTTTGGTTCAGGTTACCTAACAATACTGAATAAGTCTCCCTATCTTTGAGCTTCTTCATCCTCACTTTATACTATATAGAAATCAGTACGATTCTACCTACATCTTTCATTTTTTTAAATAAAATTGACTCATTAAGGTGGCTCCACACTTTCGTAATTAACCAGCAAAATTCGTTGAAACTTTCATATAATGGTTATGCAACTATGTAGAGTTGATTTTATGAAAATCTAAACACTCCGATAGTTTGGGGACTTTTTTGGAAAAAATACCAAAAAATTGAATTTTCGTCAATTTTAATATTTTCCGTTTTTTTTGTGTGTGTGACATTGTTCGGAACAATAACAACAATAATAAAATGAAAAGAAGCATTTCTAATTAACCCTACAAATATTTTATTTATCGCAAAATATGTAACACATGTTACACAAAGTGTTTTTCATTGAATTTGAACGGATAAAAGTGATTATCTACAAGCTAAAAGCCAACAGGACACAAAGATCTATACATATAGAATGGGAAATTGAACAAAATATACACAATGGCTTTATAATTAATTTATTTTACATTTTACAATCACTTCGATCCGGGTAAGAGTTATCTTCCTTGAAAAAAATCGGAACTTTTTGCAGAGGGGTGACATTTACACAATGACAGTTGTCCCTGTTTACATATAACAAAAATGATGGAAATAAATCAAAAATATGATATCAAAATTATCAATTTATTGTTCTTTAATGGAACCAAATTACCCTCAGTCATGTACACTTTGGACATCATTCCACAGTCCGCTAACTCACGGTATGTTTATAATTACATGTCAGGTACATATGTGACCAGAGGCTATCGCATGGTATGCCGTTCTCACGTGCACTCACACATGCATTTTATAGGTATCTTGATATTTTACAAAACATTATTTTCACAGAGTAAGTAGACTACATTTGTAAACACGATTTAATCGACAGAGCGAAACTCCCTCAACAGCGAAAATCGTAACGACCTCGAGCTTATGAACTCGTGTTGCACATGTGAGGTCGGTACGTCCGCATTCCATGCGTTTCCTATATGACCTTCTTGAGGTCGTTTGGTCTCATGTCACTATCTTCCCGTGAGTCTGTTTATGTCTATGAATTTGAAAGCTTTATTCCTGAAATACGTGTGATTATACATTTCCCGGTAAAATCTCGATATCGGGTGTTGACATATCATCGGCACGCACGTGTACTATTGTTTACCAGGGGCCTGTTCGTTTATGCGGAGCAACCGGTTTGACCGTTTATAAATGTAACAATTTCGGGTATAAATCCTGGCGGACCTGCAAATGTGTATGCAGGCCTTGCAAGGCTTTCTCACGGCTCGCCTGAAAGCAGCATCAGATTACTAGGTCCGACCTTATTTAATAAACGAACAACAGTGGTCCGATCGGTTTGACCGTTTAAACGAAAACGGCCAAGGTGTTACTATAATTTGCACTACGACATTGAATGCCCGATACGCAATACGGAAATGACGACACGGTGTACATGCACATTTCGATCAAGATAATTGAGTCCGAGCTGTACTTTTTCCGGAAGTACGTCACGAAAATGGACGCTGATGACGATGTGTGGAGCCACCTTAAATAGAAGATTTTCACCTGTTGCATTTAACACTTTCATTTTCTATGATTTTTGAAAGTTGGCATGTTTGTGGGAATCTAAGGGAGATAATCAAATAGGTGTAGTTAGATATGTCAGGGAAAGTGATCAAGAAGATCTTAAAGGGAGGTAATAAGAAAGAGAGAAAAGGGAGGTAATAAAAAAGAGATAAAAGGGAGGTAATAAGAAAGAGATAAAAGGGAGGTAATCAAAGCTACATCAATGAGACATACAAAATATATATCAAAAGGATATAATAAAAAAATATAAAGGGAGATAATCAAAGAAAATTCAAGGAGATGCAGTTATAGTGTATTACCAGGACATAATCAGAGAGAGATGAAAGGGGGCGGAGGGATGAAAGACTAGTGAGAGATCCAGCAAGGGGACAAGGAAAGTTGCAGATATTAAGAAAGGGGTAAAAGGAGAATGAAAGGAGGAAAATGAAATCAGATTAAATGGTGAAGTAAGCCAGGAGATCAATGGATACAGAAAGATCAATGTATGAAGCATCAAAACTCAACTACATGTAAGCTGATATACAATGCATACTATCAGTATTAAAACAACAGACATGTTTAATGAAATCCTAGAACTGGTCAAAATAAGCTACAAATGTGTATGACATAAAGGTTGTCAGAAACATTTAGTACACTTGGAGACCAGATTATCATTGACAGTTTTAGTTAGCTTTGGTAACCCGTGTGGAATTGTGGATGTTTCATATTTTCAAAACAAGAGGCCCAATGGGCCTGCATCGCTCACCTGGTATTAATCTCACACTTGTAATTGTAAAAGTGGACTAAAAGCAACAGCTACAGGCAGAATATCAGTGTTTGTAATTGTAAAAGTGGACTAAAAGTAACAGCTACAGGCAGAACATCAGTGTTTGTAATTGTAAAAGTGGACTAAAAGCAACAGCTACAGGCAGAATATCAGTGTTTGTTATCGAAAAAGTGGACTAAAAGTAACAGCTACAGGCAGAATATCATATTTGATTCATAAGAACCTATTAAAAGATTTAAACATATGACGCCTGTGACCTTGAATGTTGAACAAGGACATTAGGTTGAAATACAGGCCCAATATCAGTACCCTGGGCCTTTTGGTTATTGAGAAGAAGTTGTTTGAAGATTTTAAGACATTTGACCCCTGCCACCTTGAAAGTTGTTCAAGGTCATTCGGGCAGGTGAGCTAACAAAAGTATTACACATTTGTCTGTTCTGCATCACAACCAGTAGGTGTCTGTTGATACAGAGGGAATACATCACTACACTACAGGAGTGCATACAAAGCTCTTTACTGACAGATAAATTCTAAAGTCCTAGACATACAGCTGAGGTTACCTACTTGACATTGACGCTTTCAAAATATTGAAGAAAATACCAAACAGCAAGCTCCAACACCAGATCATGATTGTGTCACTTGTCCAATAAAGCTATAACTGTATATCATACGGTGCCACTGGTCTGTGCAGTATGGGACTGATCATCGTGAAAGGTCTTGCATCAGTTTGAACATTCACCTGAAAAACCAACAAGATACAGGTGCTATACTCTAGACACAAGTTACTGCTTAGCTCGCAGTCACCTCTGGTGATAGTTGAGTGTTTTGTAAACAGTCAAGAATTTCACAAGGTTCATGTAAACAATATGTAACAGGAAAGAGAATAGTGTGCTTCCATCGAGGATCGAACCCACGATCCCTAGGTTCCTAGTCGGACGCTCTACCACTGAGCTAAATGGAAATTCCCTCTAGCGCGAAGCTAGAAGGTGATCATAATCATATGTACAATTAAAATCTGCCACACTACTCCCCCCTTTTTAAATGTGTTCGCCCTCGAAAACCATAACCCAGATTCTAACTCCCTGTATCCACAGGGAGGGCCACGGACACCATTTGTAACAGGAAAGAACATAGTGTGCTTCCACAGGCGATTGAACCTGCAATCCCCGACTTCCTAGTCAGACACTTTGCTACTGAGCTAAAGGGAAATTATCTCTAGCGCAAATTTAAAAGGCGACCATTATGTTACGTACAATTAAAATCTGCCACAAATATTTCTCCCACCCTTCACAGGTGTCTCCCATTTAAGCCGGGAAAGATCAGCTGTCACCCCTCAGGGGGAGATAGCCTCGTGTCAATTAGCACGTGTTCAATTGTGAGGGAAGATTCTATTATCATTTTTATTTTCACGAAAAAATAATTTAAAAAAAGCAGCATTCCGCTGTATATTGTACACCTTCCTTCTAATCTGTAATAGGGTTGTACTTTTAAATCTTTTTAAAACTTGAAACTGATATCTTAGGTTCATTAACAGAAGATATTTGACTAAACATTAGTTTGTCAAAGGCTCCTTTCGAGTGTATAGATCTGGTTCAACCGTTCCAACCAGCTGAACCTGAAAAGGAAAAGGCAGTGAACCGAAGCTGCTCTGGAAAATTCGGCACATGAATATCAAGGGGCTCTAAATGTGGCAGACTAAAACTTAAATGCTAACTACTGCTAGCTTGCATCATTTCTGCATAAAATAATATACGGTTTCACATGTACATTTTAAACAAGAATTCCACGGAAGTGGATGTGTCGCCTGCGCAGGAAGCTGGGAGATTACGAAGAAATATTTACATTCACTCCCATTGAAGCTATGTAAACCGTGACTGCGTATACATTACCATATACGCAGTGAGATTCCTTGGAGACCATTGTTTCCTATTGATGACGTAATTTACATTGTGACGTCATAATGGTAACGTTGGAGATCCATCGCTGCTCGCAGGCTGTAGGCTGTTCATTTGTTTGGATTTACGCACGTTACGGAGGCTTTGTACCATTATAAAAGCAAATGTATTGGAGTTAGCTTTATTCTGAGTGTACCATCATAGTACGAAAATATGTAAATATAAGAATTGATCTTCAGTTTGACTGCGTATACGGTAGTATGAACGCAGTTGGCAACGAACATATTTTTTATGGAGCGCTAACGCAGTCAAAATGAAGGTCAATCCTCAAATAGATACACTTTTCATTTCAAGAAATAATGTTAAAAGTAAGCAATAATCATAGATAATGTTTTTGGATGGCATCATTTTGTTATATAATCTGTTATTCTGGGAAGAATACTCTGAGTTTTAAGGAACTTGCTATGGATACTCATTGTCTCAACCTTGACCTTTGACCTTCGGACCTGAAAAGCAATCCCAAGCAAGCACTCTTGGTAAGGAAGCACTGCATGAAGTTTGAGTTTGATCGGCCTAAGGAAACTCAAGTTATCGCACAAAAACAGATTTTCTATTTATAGTAACAGTGACCTTGACCTTTGGACCTGAAAAGCAATCCCAAGCAAGCACTTTTGGTAAGGAAGCACTGCATGAAGTTTGAGTTTGATCGGCCCAAGGAAACTCAAGTTATCGTACGAAAACAGATTATCTATTTATAGTAACAGTGACCTTGACCTTTGACCTTCGGACCTGAAAAGCAATCCCAAGCAAGCACTCTTGGTAAGGAAGCACTGCATGAAGTTTGAGTTTGATCGGCCCAAGGAAACTCAAGTTATCGCATGAAAACAGATTTTCTATTTATAGTAACAGTGACCTTGACCTTTGACCTTCGGACCTGAAAAGCAATCCCAAGCAAGCACTCTTGGTAAGGAAGCGCTGCATGAAGTTTGAGTTTGATCGGCCCAAGGAAACTCAAGTTATCGCACGAAAACAGATTTTCTATTTATAGTAACAGTGACTTTAACCTTTGATCTTCGGACCTGAAAAGCAATCCCAAGCAAGCACTCCTGGTAAGGAAGCACTACATGAAGTTTGAGTTTGATCGGCCCAAGGAAACTCAAGTTATCGCACGAAAACCTCTGAGCGGACGCCGACATAGCAATACCTATTTGTCACCAGCTTTTCGCAGGCGATGCAAAAATAGTATAAAATTTAGAGGACATGTTATAGAAGGACAAATTATACTTGATATATTGTTATATATTTATTTGTCACAAGACTGTCTCAGACTGGAACTGTGCATTTATAGCTCTGCCTATTAGTCAAGTCCAAGTGCATTCATTTATCACGGAATATTTCTGCACCATCTGAACCTTTTCAACTGGAATATGCAAAAGTGACCTTATATATTTATCCACTTTTTAAATACAGTGTTTTATTCAATAAGCCTTTCACTATCACATATATATACAAGTGGAATATTTGTGTGTGATGGTGTATGTAGATGTGTTGTGTGTGGATTCCTTGAAGTTGAAGGAGATACAAGAAATTAAATTTAAACTACAATCCTCAGTTCATAAATCAATTATAAGAAGCACCTTTACTTGGCCAGAGTAGTCTCATGCCAGTGTGACTTTGTCAGGTTGAGAGTTCCCTCCACTTTCCAATATTGTCTCGCATTTCTTTTGCCTTTGCATGTTATATTACGGTTGCATTTCACATTCATAAAAAAAATGAGGAAATTTTGGATTACACTTTTCATTTAAAAAAATCACTACTGTAATGGCGCTAGCCAAACACGAGAGAGCCTGGTTGTCGTGCTATGAATTTGTTTACACCTCTGAATGTTGGTATTTTGTCTCAAAGAGTGCTGATTGACTTATCAGTGAAAAAATATAAAAATGTTGTTTGATAAAATTGAATTATCGAGACAAATTGATGATGGAAAATAAGTTAAGAAAATCAACAGCACCATCAACTAATCAACTTTTGGTGACTGTTATAAAATATTCTGTCTGTTAGTTGTTATTTTCACAACATATGAACAACTACAGTGGATAAGTACATGATATTTAGTGTGGTTTTAGATCAAAACTGGTATATATCCAATATGGCGGACATTTGTGAACAGGGGGGTTGCTCACAATTCAGCCCCCTCCCAACTTTTGGCCCATCTTTTTTCTCAGGGGGGGGGAGGGCTTATTCGCGGTAAAATACCGTATATCTATCATTTGTTGTGAACACCAAGTTGATAAAAAAAATATTTTACCGATCCAAGAAAAGGTGTTGACAGACGAGGATGAGTATTTCCATAATCGGATTTGTGACATTATCATTGGAACAGGAGGAAAAAACTTGGGAAGAGTTTTAATAGGACTGTTTTTTAAACTGCAAACTCATGATGCTGGGCACATAGTTTTTCCCTGATACTGATGCTGAAGTGGTGAAGAAAAGCTTCTGTGCCACAACTACAGAACGGAATTTCTCCTACAACCACTGTAGGTTTCCTCACTCAGGACTCATTGGATAATTATAATAAACCTGCTAGGTGTTTTTAAACATTTTTGGTCACCCACTAGTTGGCAACACCCTGGACGTGATTTAATCGGTCAATCTTTGATTGATGACGTCACGTAACATTGCTTTACGACCTCATTTTCCATTGTGACGTCATGCTCCATGGCAATTGTTCCCCTATCGGAAACATGCATGATGTATTTTCTAAGGGAAAAATGTGTTTTTTCAGATAAAATAAGAAAGTTTTGGGAGAAACAGGCAACTCATGATGATTAGTTATCATGTTTATATAACTCTCAGTTAATTTTCAAATTGTAAAAGACACTCGGTAAACCTCGTGTCTTTATACAGTTAGAAGATTAAGTAACTCGAGTTAGATAAACATGATAACCAACTACAACTCGTTGGGGAACCTATATATCTACAATGTAAGCCTGTGGTACAACCAAAAGTTCAATATTAAAGCTGAAATTCAAATTTAATAAAATATCAAAAAAATTGTTTGCATTCAAGCGGTTCCGGGTTGTTTCGCCCCAAATCCCGTTCGCCCTAGGTTGTTTCGCCCTAAAACAAAAAATTTAGGGCGAAACATTGTTTGGTATTTTCATTTCATTTTTATTTGTTTTAGGTCACAAGTTAAGTCATATTAGTCTTCCATATCATTAAAAACAGTTTTATAAAAAAAAATGCGTTTGTGTTGTTTTTAAGTACAATGTAAAGCAAATATCGGAATACATTTTTTTCTTCACCGACACACACTATAACATATATTGAATTTAATTTTAGAAATAAATAAGAATAGTGAAATGAAACAAAAATGGTTGAATTTTAATAACTTCGCGGGGTATATACAACAATATTATTTTTCCATGTTAACACATTTAGTCTAGTGTACACATAATCGTCGCCGTGTGACGATGTTTTCTTTACTTGATTTCTGCACACGTCCGTGTTGTTTTTTGCTAATTGGAGGAGATCATTTTGAGAAGTTTTGATAGTACCAACCAATAAAAATTAATATTTCAATTTCAATTCAATTCATTACCAAATGCACATTGCATATAGGCGTACAGAAATATACATATTAATAAATACTTTACAAATATTTTGTACAATGGCGGAGAACATATGCACATAATACACATTATTTCATGAATTTATGTACATGTACTTGGGGGAATTATTTACATTTCGTATACGTCTCTAGAGAAAGTTTTATTTTATTTTCATTCTTATACGCAATTCTTATACGCAATTTGTACCCAAGAACTTAGAGAAATTAATTCAGTTTCATTATATGTCATGATCAATATCTTATCTATAAATTATAAGTATTGTACTTAGAGAAATTAATTTAGTTTCATTATATGTGTTTATATCTTCAAATATGTTTGATATATTTAATTGTTTATATCATGTTAGAAGTTGTATAAGTATTACTATTTTACATTTTTAACGTTAAAACATGTACAGGTGCATTTTATAAAGAAAAACATTACTTAATTAAGGTAATGAAATGAAAATGATACAGGTTCGTTCTTCATCTTCCAGCACGTAATTAATTTTGATTCAAGAGAAAGATAAGTTTTTTTTTAACTTTTAGCATGTTATTTATGACTTAAAAAAAAAAAAATTAGGGCGATACAACCATTAGGGCGAACGGAATTTGGGCCGAAACAACCCTTAGGACGAACGGGATTTGGGCCGAAACAACCCTTAGGGCGAACGGAATTTCGGGCGAAACAACCCGTTACCCATTCAAGCACAACATATACAGGAATCTCAAAAATGCGAGACAATCCTGGAAAGTGGAGGAAATTCATAACCTGTTTGTTGTTGAAGGTGGGTCCATAGGCTTATTTCCTTGCATTTTTTAAGCAGATTCCATACATGAAAAGAGAAAAAAAAAAGGGTTCTCGACTTCCGTTCTGAGATATTTGAGCTGAAAGATAGCCACTTTTCTGTAAATCCTGCGCAGTGGCA
The DNA here is from genome assembly GCF_002113885.1 of Mizuhopecten yessoensis. Taxonomy (NCBI): domain Eukaryota; kingdom Metazoa; phylum Mollusca; class Bivalvia; order Pectinida; family Pectinidae; genus Mizuhopecten; species Mizuhopecten yessoensis. The sequence continues at coordinate 551,658 of NW_018403633.1, read as the reverse complement.
ATACATTTGAGAAGGATGGACCCACCTGAAGTAATTCGTCAAAACTGGATACCCTTATGATATCATTCCAACTACGAATATTCATATAAGTAAACAGCATCTTTACTTTCACTGCATCAAAGTAAGTATATATTTACACACATGGTCTGTTTCCAGTGCTTTCCAGTGCTTTCCAGTGCTTCTCGGTGTGCTATGAGCACAGATTTCACGAATCAGCCTCAGGATCTCTACTGTTTTGAAAAGAAAAATATCCGGAAAACGTACTTTAGATTTAATTAAGAAACCGGATCCGTCAAGTTATGTCGGGAATCACGCAGAGTTATCGTTCCCTACACTCACGATCATTGTGTGTTTAAGGATAGACAACTCCAGGTAGAGTTTCGTGATCCCCACCAGACGTTATTCGTAGATAATTATGCAATTTAATCTTGTAAATTCATCATGTGTATCACACCTTGTGTGTTAGCACGGACACTTGAGTATTATGGTGTCATTTTTTCATGTTTTCCAAGTGTAAAGAGGCCAGTATTTGGTTGACCCAAGGACTTAGATCTAATTCCGTGGTTGACCCAAGTATCTGATACATATGATGTAAGCACATCATTCCCGATCGCACGTTTTAACAAAATAGAAAGTTTTTTTGTAAATAAATATTAGTAAATGATGAAAATCAGAGAGCACGCTTTTGACAATAAATTATAGGATTTTTCCAACACAATGAATAATAGTTCATATAGTTGCAGACGCCAATGGCAAGCCTTATAGATTCTTAAGGCGCTTTTTGTTACAGTTAAAACGTTGATTGTTCAAGTCAAGTAAGGTCAAGTACATTTTATTTAACGTCGATATGATTACAAAGATAGCACAAGTTCGTTAAGTGAGCTTTTACAATCGACATAAAACATACATAAAACAAATTTAGTTCCATTAATTAAACAAGATATATTCATGCTGTAAAGGATACAAAAAGGGAAGAGGCATCCAATAAAACAAATTTAAAGAGATATGGCGGGTTGCTATGTCTATTTCCCCAAAGCTATGTTACGCTAGTGCGCGCATCCCACCGTGCACTGTTATGACGCGTCCTCAGGTATATTTTTATACAGGTAGCAATATCGGAATCCCGTGTCTAAGAATAGATTATTGTAAACAGACCACATATTTGGTAATTCGGCATTATTTGTTGGTGTTTAAGCACTTGATATACTTACTATTGCCAGTTGGAGGGTAAAACAATTCATAAATTTCATCAAAAATAGTGTCTTACCTACAAAGCGTAGCTGTACTGTACACGTGTACAGGGATTTGTTGACATGCTTCGATAGAAGTATGTCGCACTAAATAGTAAAGAAATTATTACTAACAAAACTGATAAATCAATAGGTACGTTATTAAAATGTAAACAAAATCTTCCATCCATTTAAAAAAACAAACACCATTGCCTTATTAAGGAAAATGATAACATGCCTAAATATTTAAAACAAAAAATACCTGTAGGGGGATTCAAACCTGCACCGTCTATTTTAAACACCATTGCCTTCTGCGTTACACATTCGGCTACATAGAACATATAGACATTGGCAATTACAAACTAATTTAACCCGAGAAACACCGGTCGCAGTTTAGAGAAACTTGATCACCCCTGTTTTTCATTAATTGAGCACTTTCCCAAAGGAGGACCACTTTTCCGTAATACGACTTGTTTTTGCATATTACATCACGGTCACAAAATGTTTATTCAAAAGTTGGTTCTCGGATGGGAAAGTGTTGAAAGAATTTTTTTAAGTCCGGGAAACCCCATCACTTTCATAGATATAGTGTATATGGCTATATTTGCAGTATCATATTAGCAATACCTAATTTCTCAGCAGTTTAAAAATTCATATTCAATTGGTTTTATATCTTTTGTATGCATTTTGGCAACACGAAATGTTTTACTCCTTATTTTTTTCTCTGTTTTCATAAATGCCGACTTAGGGAAATACGGGCAGTTTTCCGCCATACCACTTTAAATAGATAAGATCAATCATAATATGTAATGCGGTAAAAGTGGCATGTTACATTTATTATTTGATCACATTTGCTTATAATTTGATTATGAGATGAAGGTAAGATATAAAAGAAGAACTTGAGAAAGGTAGAACACTGGTACCTGGTCAGCTCCAAGGGTTGGGGGTCCCCCTACCAACATGGTATGCTCGACCTGAACCCCAGTCACGCAGGATTTTGTTATATTATAGTTATCCTTATAAAATGGCATATATTCAACATAATCACAGATAAATTTAGAAATATATCACAGGCTGATAATATATCATACAAAATTTTGAAAATTTAAAATTTAAAATACATATAAAGCATACTTCAGTACACAAGCTAACATAATATCGCAGGTTTATGTTCATGCAAACACACTTAAAGCATATCTAAACCTATCTAAAAAAAGCAACTTGAAACGGGCATGCAAAGCATAAAATTTATACAATTAAGACATAACGAATTAACACATAGCACATCTACAGGTTTGGCCGTTCCAGCTTCCCATACATGCCTTGAAACTGGGAACATCCACAGCATTTCTTGCATCAGCCGGAAGATCCTGCCATAGTTTTGCCGCGAGGTACGAGAAGCTGTTCCGTCCAAACCGTTCCGTTCTTACCGTAGGTACAATAATGTTCATTGTTATTAGTTTGTACTATTTTTTAGATAAGGTGGACATATTCCATGGACAATCTTAAAAGTTTCAATGGCTATTTTCCTTAGTCTCTCCACATATAGCATGTTTGTATGAGACTTTCTTAAAATTTCAGGGCCCTTAGTTTATTTTTTCAAATTTGTCAGTGCTACCTTTATTACAGAAATGTCACACTAAGGGACAGAAGTTAAAATTTGAAAGTATAAAAGAGTTATAAGTTGCCTTCCGTCCTTTAAAAATACATTTATCTGTCTTGATGCCTTATTGAAGATATTTGTTAAATGTTGAGAAAAAATTAGGAGGAAGTCAATTTCGACTCTAAGTAGTTTTACTTATTCCTCACACGAAATACGAATGTCGCCGATGCAAAAGAAAATGGGGTTTTGTTCAAAAATCTGTTTGCCATAGCTAGAGCCTAACAGTTTTCTGGGTTTGCTTGCATCTGATTTACATCATTGGGTTACTTCCAATGTCATTTGCAATGTTTACAAAACAATTGTTAAAGATAGTACACACTTCATTTGGATCAGTTACTAAAATATTGTTTTCTTGTAGCTGAACATTTCCCTGTATAATGTGGCCTTTATTTGTCAGGAAAGGTCTGATAGAGAGCCAGAAATCCTTCGATCCCGGCCCCCTCACATCTTTCCATGAAATAACGCCTAATTGATTTTCTTTTGATTTTGGTGACCTTATTTCTTTGCTTTCTGAAAAGATGCCAGTTTGCATCAGTTTTGCACTTGTTTGTTAAAGTTTCTCCACAGTGTTTTTCTTGTGGTTTATGGTTTTCCGAAGTTCCGAATTCATGAATGGGGCTTTTATCAATCTTTGCCGCTTTTGTTTTATAGTGACATGTTCATCTAGAATTGCGTTGTAGAGTGATCCATGTGCCCAATACTCATCACTAATATCATCAAATACATGGGCAACATGAAAGGGGACATGTTTTAGGTCTTCCGTGAATTTTGTTTCATCAAGACCTTTGAATGATCTATATTTAATGTCACTTGGCTGGGCTGTATGTACCCTGCCCCTTGTGACACTCAGAATGAGATGGTGCCAGTCGTTAAGACCAGTGTCTATTACTTTAACATTAAAGAACTTTTCTGGTCTGTTTGTAAGTATTACATCTACCAATGAAGGTGCTTTCCCTTTTACAAAACATGTTAGACTTTTCACCAAGTTTTTTAGGTCAAACGTATCACATGCATCCTGTAATGACTAACATTTAGCCTGTATGTTCATATCGAAATTTAAATCACCAATAACACATGAGTTATCATACTTGGTGACTGTTTTATCCATTTGTCTGAGGAAATCATTATTCAAACGGTATCCTTCATGCTAGGTTGTTTATAAGCGCCTTTGATAAGCCATTTAATAATGTAACCTTGTAAAAAAACAAAAAACGTTTCAATTTTGTGTGAAAAGGGCGCAGAATTAAAGTTATCAGAACATATTTTAGATGCGATATATATATATCAATTATATTGATCAAACACCTCTAGTTTTGCTAAAACACTTCAGTGTTCTGATTTCATTCCCACTTTTGGAATTTCTTAACATTTTGCCAAGTTGACAGTTTATCGAGAGCGTAATAGAGTACATTTACAAACTGAATGATGTATTACAACAACAACAACAACAACAACGGGAAAAACGGGAAAAGCATACAAAGGAGGTAGAAGGCCTACCGCGGGAATTCTGCAATGATATTGTAATCCTTTTTTGTTCATAGACGTATACATCGTAATACCACGGACATAGATATCTAATATAATTCCGTGGTAATACCTATTATCAATTTCAATAAGTAACTGTAGCGATAATAACGGAATCATCCAGTGATAGTCTTTGTATGTCTACACTGTCAAGAAAAAGCTGCTAAATGGCTTCGTAAACCGTCTTCAATCATTCATTTTACGTTGCCATAAAATGTTAAAATTTGGATTTTCAAGGAAAGTCTGAATTCCTGATATCGCTATTTGATGACACTATGACAAGCTATAGTCGATTTCAGATCGTTCAAGCTGGATAAAGAGAGACAACTCTAACATTGAAGAGGATTTTTCATTTTGTTTTTGTTTTTTTTGTTTTTGCAAACCGGAGAAGTTTTGCAACCTCGACCGTTCCAAACTACAGTTATGATGGAGGCATGCCGTTAAGAAATATCTGTTGTGTAAGAAGATTTAACTTGGGTTGAAATTACGTGCTGGATCTAGATAGATCACTCACCGTTTGTCCCGGTGTTTTTTTTTTTTTTTTATCAAACTGCGTTATAAAAACCGTGCTAATTACCTCCCCTGAATATACTGCAACAATATTATATCCTATTCGTTTGTGAGAAAATCGGAAGTATTGATAACATAATAGTTTTTTGAGAATGTCTGAATTATATTATCTACTTTAATATTAAAACAAATATTTAAATTACTGGACTCAATTTGAATATAAATACTAATACAAATCAATAGAACACAAATATATTGATAAAAGTAATGTAAATTAAATTTCTGCCCTATTACATCTAGTATAATGTGACTTTTGGAAACTGAGGTTAGTAAGAACTGACCTTTTATATACGAAATATGAGACAAAACGTTGATCACAATAGGAGTATTGTGTTGTGTAAACATCCAGTCGACTCCAACGTACCATTATAGAGTCGTGAACAGATGTACACGTAGACAATCATTCATTGTCAATTGGTTAAAACAATAGCCACACTTGAAAAAACATAAAAAAACCATAATGTATGTAGAGGTCAACGGTCAAGGTGGCAAAAACACTCGACCACTTCAAGTAATGAGAATGGAATATCATGAAATTTTAACAGGAAAAGGAACATACTTTATATTGTGTTAAAGAAATATCTACGAAACATTACTGTCTATGGATTCCTCCATTCACACTGACTGTCCAGCTGTTATAGCCTACTTAGTCGGAATGCTTTAAATAATTAAGTAGATCAATACCTTCTTTAAAAACTTTAAATCCGTTTTAACGTCAAATATATATAGCCATCTCTAACTGTTTAGAGTCGGCGATCGTAAGTTGAATGTTTTGTATAGCTCAGACACCAGTATCATTACGTCTATTATGACACAAAAAGAATATATTACAAACCTTACTGATAGTGCTTCCTATAATTTTGAGTATCTCCAGTATGACAAGTATTTAGGCTACAATTGAAAGGCGAACTCTAGTGCAAACTTTCGGAATATCAATGTTGGAAAAATCCATTAACAGTTTACCTTTGACCCCATAAAACATTTATAAATGTACCAAAATCATCAAATCCAGATTTTGATCTCAAAGTCTATTTAATTTAATATAATGTATGTTTTATTGTTTAATAAGACGGATTATGAAGCCTTCGAAGTTTTTATTTACTATTTCTTTTTATTTCTATTTCCCACCAGTTCACAGGGTAGGGGGACATAAGAAAACTGTTTAAAATAATTCCTATGCGGGCATGTACACTGGTGATAATGAAGTATTGGTATATTGTTTAATCTAAGAATTGTTACGTAGTTTATAATTATACAGACATGGTTTTGATATTGTTTCTTAATCATGAATGTTGTTTGATATCCATCCTAACCGTATAAAACGGTTAACCTACAAGGGCCTGTTCGACCGGCACGTCCGTTTTAAATTACATTTTTGGGTACAATTCCTGGCGGACCTGCAAATGTTTATGCAGGCCTTGCAAGGTTTGGTCAAGGCTCGCCTGAAAGCACCATCACATTACTGGGTCCAACCTTATTTCATAAACGAACAACTCTGGTCCAATACACGTAAGCGCCCGTAATATAAAGTACAGGTGTGCTAAAGAGATCGAATGTCATTTTATCCACGTCCTCATATGACCCGGGCTGGAGGAAATTTCGTCATTCCTAGAGTTGTCTCTCTTTACTCAGCCTCGTTGCCAACTACTCGGACTTCCCGCAACCGACACGCTTTGCTACATTCTATGATGCGGATTCGTTATGCAAGCGATACATCACGGTCCATTGACTTTGTTCGATGTTGGTATTAGAATTCACCTCCAATGTAAAGTCTCCGTTAGTGTTGGGACATTCGTACTTGAGTTATAGTCACAGATGACACTCAGCATCACATTACTGTACATGTTTATGGTGACTTATATTTCATGGTTCAATGACGGTTAAAGCTGATCTTTCATATTAGCTTTGTTTACATGTATGTTGTTCAAAAAACGGAATTGAATGTTCTTAATTATTTTTTCTTTTCTTTTCTTTTGTTAGTTTGTAAGGAGAATTGAGATGGATCAGGGGTGGGGAAGAGGTTCCGAATGCAAGTACATTTGTATCTGAATTAAAAAAGAGGATGAATATTATACTTGTATGTGGTCCCTCTAAGACGATGGAGCGAAAACAAGACTTCGGCATTTGTGTGTTTATTTATATCTATCAACACATACGAAGCGTTATCGTTCCTAAACGCGCTGAGATTGCTCCATATACGGTACTCTACATAAGTAGGTTATTTAGTCATTTGAAAACACAGTAATATAGCTTAAAAAAGAATCTAGAATGGGACATGGACAAATTATATTAAGTTGAAAACATATAATTTCTGTTCGTACATGCCTTAATAGCATATTATATATCCACAGACTTAGCTAATTCCGTGGTATGCCGGATTATGTACAAATATCGTTTTAGTTTAATGCCACACCTATTACACCTACAGCTACGTATACTAGCCCGAGTTTCCTCTGACCCTGACACCGGACTTAGACATTCGAGCTTCCTCTGGCCCTGACACCGGCCTTAGACATTCGAGTTTCCTCTGGCACTTACACCGGACTTAGACATTCGAGGTTCCTCTGGCCCTGACACCGGACTTAGACATTCGAGCTTCCTCTGGCACTGACACCGGACTTAGACATTCGAGCTTCCTTGGCCCTGACACCAGACTTAGACATTTTGACGGATAGATGTCTGGTGTTTATCTCAAAATGTCTGAGTCTGGTATCAGAGCCAGAGGAAACTCGTGCTATATCTAGATGTATGGTGTATATCTCCTCTCCCAAAGCAGAAAATATCATAACATATTTATCTCGTGTGTGCCTCCTTAAATTCTTAAATTGAAAAAAAAGTAAATAAACTAAATGTGACACCTCGACCATCCATTATCCAGGGGCCTGTTCATTTATGCGAAACAACCGGTTTGTCTTTTTAAATGTGCCATTTTCGGATATAAATCCCGGCGGACCTGTCGTTTAAAACTAGGTGCGACCTTATTTTTTCATAAACGAATAATTCTTGTCCAACCGGTCTAACAGTTTGAATCATGTACTGCCGTTGGTCGGTGGTTTTCCTCCGGGAACTCCGGCTATCCTCCACCACCAAAACATGGCACGTCCTTAAATGAACACAAACAAACCAAAAGATTCATGGTCCTAGTGAACGGAAGCGGCACAGGCTTCTGTTAGATTCCGATTTTATGCCGATGATCATCACCTTGTTGCGTAGTATTTCGAGTTATTTCCCTTAAAACACAAAAATAGACAGGAGTTAATACGGTTGCATAAATAAACTCTTAACTAGATTAAAATATTAAAATCAGAAAAATGCAATGAACGGAACACACGTGTTCGACGTAACGTGGTTTCTTTGGTTAAGTAAGGTAACTGAAAAAAATGGCATTCGTATAGCGTTAAAGCTGTGACCTTAATGAGGTGAAGCTGATACTTAAATAAGCAAAACTCGTGTAATCACCCAATCATCACACAAATTCGTTTAATTTCACCATCTGTTTTTTATTGTGTCGCTTGCCTCTGTTGACCCGGATTTCTACCGTAAGACGCATCCATCAACCTCTCCCCACATCGGCCTGTTTTTAGAGCACTCAAAACTCGAGACAATGGAAAACGCATTGTTCTCGGCACCGGTATAAAATTTAATTTATCAATTACATTTTAAGACGTTTTTTGCGACCGTCGTTTGACACATATTAAGGCTACCAGGGGAATGTTGGACGGGGTTATCGCCCTTAGTGTCATCCCACATGACAGGGTTAAATTTATTTCATAAAATTAAAAACTGTGAACGGATACTTCATCCAGCCACAACGAGCTGGGGACAGGCGCTATTTGTCATAATCTGTATCGTTTTCCCAGGAAATTCTCAGAATCTAGTATTAGGTTTCCTTCTCTGAGAAAATGACACACAAGACACAAATGATATGGTATTATTTCCAACGGGTTAAATAGCACAGCATTAAAGTCGTAGTATATAGGCGAGGATTCTTTGCCGAAACAAACTATGTACCTATTATAGATAAAATGCAAACAACTCTCATTCTGTATAGCGGATCCTACTACTTTTGACAAATGCATTCTGTCTTCATGAAGTATGGGTTTTTCATCACTTGTAAACTAATTTGGTTCGGGGTCCCGATAGCGCGTGCTTTGTCCGAGAAGAGGTTCTCTATACACGTGAGAAAAGGTCACCACCTACATCTGTAGCAAACAGCACTCTTACCCTGCACGAAACCACAGCCAGGTGATGGATGGTCCATCCATCCCCTGGCCGCTGTGGTTCCGTGCAGGGTAAGAATTGGTCCCCAACATGTCCCAGGGTGTAAAACACAGCGTCACGTATCACGTGGTCCCCAACATATACCAGGGTGTAAAACACAGCGTCACGTATCACGTGGTCCCAAACATGTACCAGGGTGTAAAACACAGCGTCACGTATCACGGCCCAACATATTATAGATCGTGACAGCACTCGGTAAAATATGAAGGCTATTTATCTTAGGAGTCAGAGTACAGTCAAAAGGGTTTCATAATATTATTCCGACAGATCTAACTTTGAAATACTCTCAGGAATAAATGTATATCGCTTTATATTTTACCTTTCTTTTTAGAATCAATAGATATATATTTTATTAGGAGACCTCGGAAATGGTATATATACGATTCGATCATTAATTTATTTCGGACAGAAGGCCCAAGTCACAGACGGGTTGAATAGAATACATTTTTATTCTAATCAGTTGATATAATTAGGACACGCAAAAGGCCTAAATGTTCCAAGGTATAATGTAATACTCAGAGACGCACTTTGAACTGTAATCTCCGTAGGCCTACCGGAACATGGCAACCATGAAAACGTCCGCCATGCACGTGACCCTGAACGTGACCCCATACGTGACCTTTTCATAGTTCTTGACAGAGCTCTGCAGTCATAATGATAACTGTATGCATGTACGGGTCATGGGAGACTGGTGAGGTAAGTGTTGGAGGGAGGGGGAATGATAGGGGCGTGATAGAGGAGAGGGGCGGGGTTAGGGTAAATAGACGGGATGTGGACGAGGGAAATCGAGGTTGGAATAGGAGGGGAGAGGGGTGAGTGGGTGGGGGAAGATAGAGGAGCCGGGGCTGGGGACGTAAAGGGGATAGTGGACGGAGTGGGGGATTGAAGGACAGGGTTGAGAGGGAGATTAAGGTGACAGGGAGGGGTGAAGGGGAGCGAAAGCAGTTGACGGAAGGAAGACGTACGATAAAGGGGAGGGTCAAAGAAGTGGTGCGCGTGGGGATGTATAATGGGGATGACTAATTTTGATTTATAGAATCTGGCTTCAAAAAAGAAATAAATAGGCTGTGTTCCTTTGATGATTACATCAACCATTCCTATTATACTTATGTACACTTAACCCATCTTCCCATGACGTGCCAATAACGTGATCTAAGCCCAGTGGCTGAACCGGTTTTATCGTTTGAAGATAGTAATAATTCACAGGTATGGTAATTAATTGGGTGTTATGTGACGTCATGAAGTATCGTTTAGTTTCTGTGGCTCGGAAAGACATCGACTCGGTAAAGGGCAGATTATAGAGCTAGAACCGATCTTCTTTCTCAGAGATCAAATCTCCAGCACAATTTGTGGTAAACTGATATCGTTGGTAACNCCCCCTGGATTTGAGAGGATCAGTGCGACAGGGACCACTTGTGGTGCCGGAATTGCCTTTCCTAAGTTTCCGGTGTCTTCAGTCCTGGAACGTGTAAACTCTGGGATCCGGTGATACTTAAAGTGTTACCTCGATCCTTGGATGTGTCCAGTCAGAGATCCGGTGATATCTGATTGTATTTTTTTGTTGTTTCATCGATCCCGGAATGTTTTCCACTCAGAGTTCCGGCTGTATTTTTGTTGTTTCCTCGGTACCTGAATATTTCCACTCAGAGTTCCGATTGTATTTTTTGTCGTCTCCTCGACCCCTGAGCGCGTCCACTCGGAGATGGTTTCGTTGTGTATTGCCCTTATATTGCCATTATAGTCGAAAGACAATTAAGTTCCGACGGACCGACCGATACGGAGTCGTCCGCCCTCCGAATTAAAAACGATGTCGTCAATTGTTACCATTCCTCCTGATAGAGTTGTAACAGGACCTATATGGAGAATTAATACCATAGCATTGTATTTCTATGTAATTGATTATATATATGAGTGATTGTTTTACCTAGGGCCGTATTAGATGAGATACATCTAGGTTATATTCAATATATCGCTATTTGTAGAATTGGAATTAGGTTTTATGTATTTTTATTTAAATGATTCAGATGAAAAAGGTTTCTATTGTCGTTCAACATTTTTATTTACTTTCACGATTTCCATTTTTGAAGCTTTCTAGTTGATGTCCGCCTGTCGTAGATACATAAGTGATTTAACAAACGCCTGTGAAACACAATAAAATCACGTGACCGTAGATATTCCTCAATCACGTGACCGTTGATATTCCTTCTCGGTGCATGTTTACATTTTAATGTGTTTTAAATGTCACAGGACTGTTTTAACAGCATTGCTGCACACACATACACAACCATACTCCACGGGTCATTTACGGGGGCGGTGATTTATAACCCAGTGTTTATCAACCCATGAAATTGGAGTCGTGATAGATGGGTGATGCTGAATTGATGTAACAGCCGATGTTTGTGTACACGAGGCCCTGTCATTTGGCAGTGATACATGTATCAACGGATATCATATGTATATATCATAACATACCAATACTATATACTGATATATCTAATTAACTTACCAATACTATATACTGATATATCTAATTAACATACCAATACTATATACTGATATATCTAATTAAAATACCAATACTATATACTGATATATCTAATTAACATACCAATACTATATACAATTACTGATACATCTAATTAACATACCAATTCTATATACTAATGCATCTAATTAACATACCAATATACTGATACATCTAATTAACATACCAATACTACATACAATTACTGATAAATCTAATTAACATACCAATACTATATACTGATACATCTAATTAACATACCAATACTATATACTGATATATCTAATTAACGTAACATACCAATACTATATACTGATACATCTAATTAACATACCAATACTATATACTGATACATCTAATTAACATAACATACCAATACTATACACTGATATATCTAATTAACATAACATACCAATACTATATAATGATACATCTAATTAACATACCAATACTATATACTGATACATCTAATTAACATAACATACCAATACTATACACTGATACATCTAATTAACATAACATACCAATACTATATAATGATACATCTAATTAACATACCAATACTATATACTGATACATCTAATTAACATAACATACCAATACTATACACTGATACATCTAATTAACATAACATACCAATACTATATAATGATACATCTAATTAACATACCAATACTATATACTGATACATCTAATTAACATAACATACCAATACTATACACTGATACATCTAATTAACATACCAATAATATATACTGATACATCTAATTAACATAACATAACAATACTATATACTGATGTATCTAATTAACATACCAATAATATACACTGATTCATCTAATTAACATAACATACCAATACTATACACTGATACATCTAATTAACATAACATACCAATACTATATACTGATACATCTAATTAACATAACATACCAATACTATACACTGATACATCTAATTAACATAACATACCAATACTATACACTGATACATCTAATTAACATAACATACCAATACTATACACTGATACATCTAATTAACATAACATACCAATACTATACACTGATACATCTAATTAACATAACATACCAATACTATACACTGATACATCTAATTAACATAACATACCAATACTATACACTGATACATCTAATTAACATAACATACCAATACTATACACTGATACATCTAATTAACATAACATACCAATACTATACACTGATACATCTAATTAACATAACATACCAATACTATACACTGATACATCTAATTAACATAACATACCAATACTATACACTGATACATCTAATTAACATAACATACCAATACTATACACTGATACATCTAATTAACATAACATACCAATACTATACACTGATACATCTAATTAACATAACATACCAATACTATACACTGATACATCTAATTAACATAACATACCAATACTATACACTGATACATCTAATTAACATAACATACCAATACTATACACTGATACATCTAATTAACATAACATACCAATACTATACACTGATACATCTAATTAACATAACATACCAATACTATACACTGATACATCTAATTAACATAACATACCAATACTATACACTGATACATCTAATTAACATAACATACCAATACTATACACTGATACATCTAATTAACATAACATACCAATACTATACACTGATACATCTAATTAACATAACATACCAATACTATACACTGATACATCTAATTAACATAACATACCAATACTATACACTGATACATCTAATTAACATAACATACCAATACTATACACTGATACATCTAATTAACATAACATACCAATACTATACACTGATACATCTAATTAACATAACATACCAATACTATACACTGATACATCTAATTAACATAACATACCAATACTATACACTGATACATCTAATTAACATAACATACCAATACTATACACTGATACATCTAATTAACATAACATACCAATACTATACACTGATACATCTAATTAACATAACATACCAATACTATACACTGATACATCTAATTAACATAACATACCAATACTATACACTGATACATCTAATTAACATAACATACCAATACTATACACTGATACATCTAATTAACATAACATACCAATAATATACACTGATACATCTAATTAACATACCAATACTATATACTGATACATCTAATTAACATAACATACCAATACTATATACTGATACATCTAATTAACATAACATACCAATACTATACACTGATACATCTAATTAACATAACATACCAATACTATACACTGATACATCTAATTAACATAACATACCAATACTATACACTGATACATCTAATTAACATAACATACCAATACTATACACTGATACATCTAATTAACATAACATACCAATACTATACACTGATACATCTAATTAACATAACATACCAATACTATACACTGATACATCTAATTAACATAACATACCAATACTATACACTGATACATCTAATTAACATAACATACCAATACTATACACTGATACATCTAATTAACATAACATACCAATACTATACACTGATACATCTAATTAACATAACATACCAATACTATACACTGATACATCTAATTAACATAACATACCAATACTATACACTGATACATCTAATTAACATAACATACCAATACTATACACTGATACATCTAATTAACATAACATACCAATACTATACACTGATACATCTAATTAACATAACATACCAATAATATACACTGATACATCTAATTAACATACCAATACTATATACTGATACATCTAATTAACATAACATACCAATACTATATACTGATACATCTAATTAACATAACATACCAATACTATACACTGATACATCTAATTAACATAACATACCAATACTATACACTGATACATCTAATTAACATAACATACCAATACTATACACTGATACATCTAATTAACATAACATACCAATACTATACACTGATACATCTAATTAACATAACATACCAATACTATACACTGATACATCTAATTAACATAACATACCAATACTATACACTGATACATCTAATTAACATAACATACCAATACTATACACTGATACATCTAATTAACATAACATACCAATACTATACACTGATACATCTAATTAACATAACATACCAATACTATACACTGATACATCTAATTAACATAACATACCAATACTATACACTGATACATCTAATTAACATAACATACCAATACTATACACTGATACATCTAATTAACATAACATACCAATACTATACACTGATACATCTAATTAACATAACATACCAATACTATACACTGATACATCTAATTAACATACCATACCAATACTATACACTGATACATCTAATTAACATAACATACCAATACTATACACTGATACATCTAATTAACATAACATACCAATACTATACACTGATACATCTAATTAACATAACATACCAATACTATACACTGATACATCTAATTAACATAACATACCAATACTATACACTGATACATCTAATTAACATACCATACCAATACTATACACTGATACATCTAATTAACATAACATACCAATAATATACACTGATACATCTAATTAACATACCAATACTATACACTGATACATCTAATTAACATAACATACCAATACTATACACTGATACATCTAATTAACATAACATACCAATACTATATACTGATACATCTAATTAACATACCAATACTATATACTGATACATCTAATTAACATAACATACCAATACTACATACTGATACATCTTATTAACATAAACTTTAACAGACTTTGCTTGGATTCCCTAATTTACGCGTGTAATAATTTAATATTTTTCATGCTTGTCCTCTGTTATACTACAGGATTTCGCTCGTAATTTACGCTATACACATCTTCTGTGGTTGGAGGATGCAGTGAACGTCTATTGCTGAACCCTTGGATTCTGGAAGATGAATACTACTGTTTTGCTACGATTACTATCAGTACCAATTTAAAACAGTGTCGATTCCTTCTTGGGCTATGGACTTAGTGATGTCTGAACCTGAATACGTTAAAACTTACCCGATACAATAATTGTAGTCTTGAAATATAAAACAATAAAGAGTCACTGCTAGGGAATATAAACATGCATTGTAAAAACTCATTGTGTTGGGTTTTATTCGGTTTATGTATCAAAGATTATTCATTTTATAAAAATAAAAGCGAAATAAGAAAGCAATTGTCAGCTTCGAATTCCACGAGTGTAAGTTCAGGGACAACAGTATCCGACTAAAGAAGTGATAATTTCCGTTTTATTTTCCCCACAGACGTTATATTTACATCTGTGATTTAAGTATAATTAGCGTTTTTGTAACAGATGACGAAGGTAGCCCATAATTATCACAGGACAGCGGCCGATTTAAAAGAAATGAAACCTTTATAATTGGCGCTGGTTTGTTTGATGATTGGCGTTACCAAGGGTTCGACGCACAATTTGTTTGCAACCATGTCACCATACAGCAAAAACGGCGAGAGGTTGGCGGATGGTATTCCGTGTATTTTTACAAACCTCAGCATTATTAGAAATAATCTGTAACTTCATATGCCAAAATCAGATAAATAAATACTTTTTACACCAAAAGAGCGCAGTGTTGATGTCGACACCGCTATCAGAGGCGTATCCAGTGAACACCTACACGACGGTACACAACGTTAACTGTGGCACGCCGGATCACCGGTTACGACGCGAGGTGAAGACAATTCGTTGCCGATCTTAAGATCGGATCAAGTTCAAAAGGAAAAAGAATGTAAATTCTAAATTGCGCTCATTAAACATAACCCCCTAATAAATCTTTTTTACTTTTCACCCGTTTAAGGCTTTAAAAGTCAGTAAGGAATTCGACCCCTTCTAAAACGTGAGACGTGGACCCCACATTGTAACGTATAATACGCGACCCTCCACGAAACCCTACCGGTCTTTACCGACACTATTACACAGCGCCACCTGTGTGTTACGTAACGACACAGACAAGGGGCGATACCCAATACGTATTATCTGTGAAAGGAACTTAAACACTAAACGCAATTCAAAATGCATCAGATTTTTTTTGGAGCTTTCCTATTTTTTATTGTCATTTGAAGGTAACTAGTCGTAACCCGAGGTCACTCAACACGTTTTATCTGGAGCAGTAAAACCGTCATCAGAAACGTCACTTCCGAACATCTGACCACGATAGCGAAATTAAATGAGATAAGTTATGAAAACTTTTTCTGTGTTAAGTTGTCAATTGTGATTCCTAGCGCCACATACCATGAAACTCTGCACCACGTTATCGTCATTTCAACCATTACTTAGTATATGCTGCACATTCCCCCTACTTTTACGGGGCAAGAGGTTGTCAGTGTACTGCAGTTATAAAATGTCACCGGCCTTAGATTGTCGTCTGCTCGGATATAAACTTCACTCAAAGCCGCCATTACACACCTACCCACTGGAACAGTACCGCAACGACGCTTTTACGAGGCAACATGACTTTTTGAATTTCATTGCCCTAATTGCGTCAGAACGTGCAATACCAAGGTCATCATTATTTTGACTGAAGGTCACGATTCGTTGATAAATACTCTAGGTACTGTACAAAAGTAGATTATTTCTACTCGTTTAGAACAGAGTATTGCTTTAACTATTATTTAAGTTGAGGTTAAACAGTTTTCTCTGGCAGCTTATTTACAGAGGTACGTGTGAATGGAATAATGAAATACATTGAATATTGCTTCTGCCTAATAGTTATCTTCAATTCAATAATCTCACTGAATATTACTATTGACGAGTGCCATTGAATAAGGTTAATACTTTCAAATGTACCCTTCAAAGTCTAGCTTTCTTTCTGGTAATCTCCACCAAGGGAAATCGTGTAACCCTATTTAAGGTTTTACATCTGTCAATGACATGCTGCGGTCAGCAGAAATAACGTAGATATCAATTCACGTATTTCTTATCAACTAATACAAATGCGATTGGAATGCTTTTTTTTAACGTACATTAAAGTTTCTTCGTATATGCAAATTAAAATAATAATGGGAAAATAACTCAAATGTTACCGTTTAAAGTTAAAAAGCAAAGAAAATGATTGCAAGGCATACTTGGACATGTTTTCAACAGCTTACACTCTGCCTTTCTAAGCGACCGTTATCTTCCAAAAGCAGTCCGCTACCAAATCATCGACACTAGTAAGTATAGCAGTGTATGAGGTATTGTGGTCAGCTACCAAACAAACGTACAAGATCGAAACACTAGTTCATTGATTGTTATCAATTATGGAAAGGAGACGATTTTTTTTATAGGAACTGTTTTCATATTGTTAAAAGATACACAACAAATAAGATTGTTTACGAAAATAAGAGTTTGATAGATGATTGGGCTTTGTTACAAGTTAAACAGTTGTAGCTATAGTCATGAAGAAATACTCGCGCGCTAGCTAGAAGCCCGCATGTATTGGCGAGATGCACGAAGTGTTCACGCGAGGGCCTGTTCTGTACATATTGGTAATTTGTGCAACGATACCTGCATATGTCACAGTGAGAAATCCCGGTGTGACGGCAGGCCGACCCTGACCGATTTACACCACTAGAGGACAAAATGTAGTCCCTCTGGGGCCCGTAAGGAGCCATTCCTACAGGTCTCGTGTAGTGATACATCCCTAGTACAGCAATCGACAGTTTTGAAGAAGGCAGGACAGTCAATAAAATATTCAAACGAGACCACACTCGTTTTATTCATTTGTCTTTCTTAATACGTGGGTAACCATTTGTTTGTCCGAATCCGAAATTAGTACTTTTTTGTCTTAATCCGAGTGTTTCTATTTGTCTGTCCTTATCCGAGAGTTTTCAAATAATACTAATTCGAGGTTCTTATATACCGCTTTATCACAATCTAGTTCGTAGGTCGTCTCAAAGCGGTTCACAAATTATTATCCGGGGTTATAGGGCCTTTGCAACCAGCCAATTACAGCCGGTGCTGCCATTTCGGCGCTCAAAGCTAGCATTCTACAATTCTAGCACTGCCCAACCACGTACTTATTTACAACTGAATAGACTGGAAGCGAAGTAAAGTATCTTGCTAAAAGATACAACACAGTGCCGTGCCGTGACTCGAACCCGCAACCCTTCGGTCACAAGCTCGGCGTCCTACCCTTAGGCCTCCATTCTATTCTAATTCAAAAATAACTACCCATCCATCCTAATACACGAGTATACAATTGTTATCCATTTTTGATCCAAATCCAAAAGGGTTCGTTAGTTTGTTCTAATCCGAGATTATCAATTTATTTATGGTAATTCCAGATTAATTTTTGTTCGTTTTAATCGGATATTATATATTTGTTTGTGCTTATCCGAGATTATCTAGTTGTTTGTGCCAATCCGATATTATACATATGCCTGTCCTTATCCGAGATTATCTAGTTGTTTGTGCCAATCCGATATTATAAATATGCCTGTCCTTATCCGAGATTATCCAGTTGTTTGTGCTAATCCGATATTATAGATATGCCTGTCCTTACCCGATATTATAAAATTGCATGTGCTACGAGGTTTTCTATTTGTGCGTACCCGAGATCCTATATTTGACCTAACCCTTTTCAAGATAACAATGACAGTTGTAGTATTATATACGTGTACACGTGTTTGCATGTTGTCTGATATACGATGACAATTGTAGTATCAAGTGTGTGTGTGTACACGTGCATTACATGTTGTTTGACATACGATGACAATTGTAGTATTAAGTGCGTGTATACGTGTATTACATGTTGCTTGACGTAGATGACACTTGAAGTATTAAGTGCGCGTACACGTGTATTACATGTTGCCTGACGTAGATGACACTTGAAGTATTAAGTGTGCGTACACGTGCATTACATGTTGCTTGACGTAGATGACACTTGAAGTATTAAGTGCGCGTACACGTGTATTACATGTTGCTTGACGTAGATGACAATTGTAGTATTAAGTGCGCGTATACGATGACAATTGTTTTTTTATGTACACGTGTTTTAAATTGCCTAACACAGAATGACTGGTGTAATATTTTGTGTTCATGTGTGCTTGTTTTCTGTTCTATAAATGTGTAATATATAGGAATGTGTAGCTGTTCCCAGTTTTCTAATTCAACACGTGAATTACGGGAACATTTTGGCGGGAAACACTGAACCGTCTGGCGCGCGTGTGGCGTGATCGTCAAGGTGACGGAAACGTGGCGTGATGGTGGCGCTAGTGTCGTTGTTTACCTGTTTACACCTCTATAGACCTGCTCCTGCAGTGGTTACCTCGATAATTCGCTATTAAATGTTACATGTGAAAACAAATGGCCAGGTTTAGAATGACTCAGCCCCGGCCACAGAACAATGATTTCTACAGATCTGGCATGGTCGTTTTGGGGAAGGACCACTGGCGTTTATTTTCTCCTAACCTTATTCTGCTTTACACAATTAGCAAATCTACCAATCATTCCACTTCATTGTAGACTACAAATCGAACGTGAAGCAATACAGAAGGTGCAACTGCATCAGGGTTTGAAATGACACAGACATTTACAGCGGACACAACAAATATAATATCATGAAGTGAAGAAGATCCCGACATGAAAGCCGTTTTTTTCTGAAACAAGAAAATTTGTCGTCGACTAGAAAAATGTGCATGAATCAGAATCCTTACAAAATGAAATCGTTGCGTTATCAACATATTGTAAAATATAACATACATGTATGTTAATCAAAATAAGTAGTTGAGAGTTGGACTTTGCCACCTGTCACACGTACGGGGCCGATATATACTGACCGTCCGTTATGGCCGGTATAATGGTTACTGTACCAGACAGGTTATCACACTGACTGGTCATCATCACAATCCTTATACTCGCCAGCTGACGATAAGAAGGGTACTCATTGCCTTTAAGTGAGGTAGAGAGGAGGAACTATGAGGCGAGAACTGGGCACGAGAGCTGGGCACGAGAGTAGGAAACGGAAGTCGGAGATGAATGTATATAGACGAGAGATGGGCACGAGAGTATATAGACGAGAGATGGGACTGGATTGTATGCTGTAGTTTTTTCCTGTTCCTCACCTGATTACAAGAAAGATACAGACAAAGTATCAAAGAGTGCAGCCTAACAAAGAGAAATGGGTCTAAGACCGGTAATCCCGTCTAAGTTTGACACGAGAGTTTGACACGAGAGTTGGAATGGACTCGGGGGTCACTCCAGAATCTTTACGGCAAGATTGGTTAGACACACTTCCAACACTCGTTCAAATCAATTACTCGTCACCTTGAATTAAGGTGACAATTATTAAAACAACAACTAAATCAAGATTAAAATTTAAACACAGCGACTTTATTAAGATTTGAAATAAATATTGTATCACATAAAGACAAAAAACGCACGAGGCACAAGAAGCTCACAAACTCCCGGAAAGATGACTCTTTTCTATTCATGTTTACAAGGGTTGGACCTCTCCAATGACGGTACAGTTACAGATATTGATATCCATTTATAAACGTGTCGAGTGGAATCAGTCATTTTTAATGAAAAAACCCGTTTAAATATGGAAAAAAAACTTTGTGCTTAGAATACGGCATTTGGGTGAATAGATACAACACGTTTCCTCCGATTTGATTTTGGGGAACAATTTTGGAGGTACGTCGGGCAATAAGAAAGGACGAAATATTTCTTGTCAAATCTTATTTTCTTCTCACTCCCAGATCATGAAGCCACTTTATAGAAATAAAATTGTGCCGTTAACTTAAAATATTAAAAACAAAAATGAATTGCGTTATATCGAGAGAGATCCCTTTTGGCCAACTTCCTTTTCATAGGTTCAAGCTGTACGACTGTTCTTACCTCATCTGATTACATTTGCTTTACAGTTGTTAACTACTGTTTGAATAATTATTAAAATTGTGCCCCTACGTTGGTAAGAAGATCTCACTTCGAGACTAACCAATGGCGATTTTGATATCGTCGTTTGTTTTCTTAATCAACTTATTAGCATGTGTTGAGTGTTGATCGTGACTGATATTTTATTGTTTCCGTGACGTCACCTTATTGTTCCTTTCGAAGACTGTGTTATGACGTCACATCCTTATGATTATAATATCTGTCATACTCTATGAGACTACAGAGAAATCGTACCATAATATGCTGTACACGAACAAATTGTCAACCGTGGACTGAATAATGTCTATAAAAAGAGGTCAATGGCCATGTTCAACGAAACTAAATATATCTTAATAAAATATGGTTAGGAATGTTCAAATTATAATTACTCTCATGTAAAAACACTGGCTTTCATTTTCTCGTTTCAGAAAAGGCATTACCAGAAACTGTGCGTGGGCGTTTGCTGATTTTTAGGCTCGTGGCGCTGAACGTAGCGCCCTATAACTCACATCTGCAACGTCAAGGGTTTCGATACGGTATCCCTGCTTTTGGTTTCGTGCAGATAGTATCTTATTATCACGTGATAAAATTTGATTTAGACTTGACACTAATCCGCACGTACAGCCGATTGGAAGCCGAACATTTAATGGAACCCGACTATTTAGACATGTGTGTCTGTCTCGAGGCAAAGTACAACCAACTTCATAACGGGATTTACTTTTATTTTATCGCAGGCAAGATCAGGATACACAAAGATAACGTTTCTTTGGAATGCAAATATCACTACAAAATTTCAGACACATTTCGCCATCTAAACCTGAACTAAACCATAGACTGATTCGGATCATACAAGCGACATTTAAAATACATTTGAAAACATACATTTGTAATGCAACCTGATAAAAAATCTAAATCGTAGTTTAACAACAAGCTTTCGAATTTTGCAAAGATAAATGACATGGACTACTTCTCGACGCGGAACTTGATCCGTGTCCTTTTCGCGTAGACATCCTGTACGTCTAGTGTCATTGCGCGTCTGTGTCTAGCGTACATTTTAATGGGCGAAATGGTGCCAAGGTTTGAGCGTGGTATTTGAAAGTAATTTTTTCCCCTTTCCACAAATGATTCCAAGTGAATGCTAATGTTTATTGAGGTATTTAGTCCCTGGAAGAGATGTTGGTAACAACAGCGTGGGTAAGGCGCCGTTTAACTCTAATTCGATTGGATGACTAAATGTACCTTATAAAATCTCGAGGCAGAGTAAAAAACAATATGTTTATGATAATAGGCGTACTTGTGAATGGACCTAATGGTGCACATGTAGTCTTAAAACGGCCAACACAGATGATTACGACCTTGAAGCGTGCTATATGTAATAATTGATCTACCGGAAATTCAATTTCGTTCAAATAAAATTGTGATAATGTGTGAAGGTCATTTGATGAGTGTGACCTTTTCCTGGCTACAAGGTCAGCTGATGGACGTTCTGTCTGTGATCAGAAGCTGACATTATCCCGGCGGTCCAGGGCTAGCGCACTTATAACCGCCGATCTATGATTTGTTAAAATTCTATCAACTTTGTTCCATCAGAGTGAAGAACTGTCCGATATTACTTATACGTTTACTGTATCAACTGAAGGTATTTCTATGTTTACAAGGACCAACATATATATAGGTCTCGAACAACTATACAATAATATTTTTATTACAAATGAAGCAGGGTCCATAATAAAATGTAATTTTAAAACTATTTTTCATTTCAATTAACACAATTTCAAATTTTGTTATAAAATCTTGCTATTGACAAATCAGAGATAAAAATATAGGTCATTCATAAGTACGCCGAAGTTACCCGGCAGTGAGAAGAATCTAGCAGAGTTAAGGAAATGTGTATATTACGATGTCTTTGATATCCGCCTTTGTTATGAGGGACGGGCGCTGTGCTCTAACAATGCCCTGTGTGTGGAAGGAGTTGCGTGGGGGGTCTTCAAGTCACGAGATGAGGATGGGTGGAGGGGTATTCTCTACTTAACATTAATTGGTTTATCTCTGGTTAGCGTTAATTGGTTTATCGGGAGTTTGCCTTAATCTTTTTCTAAACTATATAATAACCCCTGCACCGTTTATGACTTAACCTAAAGTATTAAAAAGATTTTTCCTTGACAAAGAAATCTGGACGCAAACCCCATATACCTTAGATCTCCCCTGACAAATTGGTTCAATAAGGCGAATCTCTGCGCCACATTTGTCATCGTCAAATTATATAAGTCTTAATTAGAAAATATTCTGTTGTAATCAAGTCGTTCTTTAAAGACGAAAAGAATGTCAGCTTGTCTTCATTGTTGGTGGTTGGATCTAGATCCAATCAAGTCTCGGAGCATCCCATCAAGTCTCGGAGCATCCCATCAAGTCTCGGAGCGTTATGATAACGTATTCATTATGGGTATATATAATTAACTGTTATTGAGAAGATGCACTTTTGTATAAGAAGTAGGTTTATGTCAGGTTTAAAGCGCATTACATGCTTGTTTATCTCAGGAAAATGACGGCAATTTGAGTTACTTAAATGTTTATTCGTTACATGCAAATGTACTTAATTATTAGCTTTTATAGCTATAATGAAAACAGTATGATATTGGACTCGAAAATAAAATAATTTGGCGACTAGTCGAGTAAATATTAACTGTGTGTTCATACATATATCCTCATTTTGTTCTGTGAAGCAAAATCAGCTGTAGATCACTTAATGGACTCTAATACACTCACACATTGTCTTTACTTCAGGGACCACAGTTACTACTTATAAGTAACTATGGCAACTGTTATAGTGGTCATGTTAGTTGTTTATGATTACCATGGTAATTTACTGATACACCGTGTAGTAGCCATGATAACTGGTTGTTAGGAACCTATAACTGCTAATTAGGAACCTTGGTAGCTGTCAATTAGGGGCGAAGGTAACAGCCTGTTTAGAACCATGGTAGCTGTTTGTTAAGAACTATGATAATTGGTTGTTAGGGACCATGATAACTGGTCGTAAGATACCAAAGCAACTGGTTGTTAGGGACTGTAGTAAATATTAAGGACCGTAATAACTGGTTGTTAGGGACTATAGTAAATATTAAGGACCGTAATAACTGGTTCCTTTAGACCATGATAATTGGCTCATTCATTCAAACATATTTTATGGACATTAAACAGTCAAAGGGATTGGGCACGAGCTCTTACATCTTACTAGGCTCTCCCAATAAGCGGTTGATTGTAACCATGGTAACTGGTTGTATACACGACAGTAACTGGTTGTATACACGATGGTAACTGGTTGTATACACGATAGTAACTGGTTGTATACACGATGGTAACTGGTTGTATACACGACAGTAACTGGTTGTATACACGATGGTAACTAGTTGTATACACGGCAGTTACTGGTTGTATACACGACAGTAACTGGTTTTATACACGACAGTAACTAGTTATATACACGACAGTAACTGGTTGTATACACGATGGTAACTGGTTGTATACACGACAGTAACTGGCTGTATACACGATAGTAACTGGTTGTATACACGACAGTAATTTGGTTGCATACACGATAGTAACTGATTGTATACACGGCAGTAACTGGTTGTATACACGATATTAACTGGTTGTATACACGACAGTAACTGGTTGCATACACGATAGTAACTGGTTGTATACACGGCAGTAACTGGTTGCATACACGACAGTAACTGGTTGCATACACGATAGTAACTGGTTGCATACACGGCAGTAACTGGTTGTATACACGACAGTAACTGGTTGTATACACGGCAGTAACTGGTTGTATACACGATAGTAACTGGTTGTATACACGATATTAACTGGTTGTATACACGATAGTAACTGGTTGTATACACGATAGTAACTGGTTGTATACACGGCAGTAACTGGTTGTATACACGACAGTAACTGGTTGTATACACGATAGTTACTGGTTGTATACATGATAGTAACTGGTTGTATACACGATATTAACTGGTTGTATACACGATATTAACTGGTTGTATACACGATAGTAACTGGTTGTATACACGATATTAAATGGTTGTATACACGATAGTAACTGGTTTTATACACGGCAGTAACTAGTTGTATACACGATAGTAACTGGTTGTATACACGATGGTAACTAGTTGTATACACGGCAGTTACTGGTTGTATACACAACAGTAACTAGTTGTATACACGATATTAACTGGTTGTATATACGACAGCGACAGTAACTGGTTGTATACACGATAGTAACTGGTTGTATATACGATAGTAACTGGTTGTATACACGATAGTGACTGGTTTTATACACGGCAGTAACTTGTTGTATACACGGCAGTAACTGGTTGTATATACGATAGTAACTGGTTGTATACACGATAGTGACTGGTTGTATACACGGCAGTAACTTGTTGTATACACGGCAGTAACTAGTTGTATACACAACAGTAACTGGTTGTATACACGATATTAACTGGTTTTATATACGACAGTAACTGGTTTTATATACGACAGTAACTGGTTGTATATACGACAGTAACTAGTTGTATACACGATAGTAACTAGTTGTATACACAACAGTAACTGGTTGTATACACGATAGTAACTGGTTGTATACACAACAGTAACTTGTTGTATACACGACAGTAACTTGTTGTATACACGATAGTAACTAGTTGTATACACGACAGTAACCTGTTGTATACACGACAGCGACAGTAACTGGCTGTATACACGATATTAACTGGTTGTATACACGATAGTAACTGGTTTTATATACGACAGTAACTGGTTGTAGGTACTGCGGTAATGGGTGTATTGACTTTATCCGGCTGTATAGACAATAGTCACTGCCTGCAGGAACCATGGTTCCTGGTTTTAAGGGTTTATGGTTTGTGGTTTTAAGTGCCATGGTTATTGGTTTTAAGGGTTTTGGTTACTGTTTTTAAGGGCCATGGCAATTGGTTTTAAGTGTTTTGGTTACTGGTTTTAAGGGCCATGGTTATTGGTTTTAAGGGTTATGGTTTGTGGTTTTGAGGGCCATGGTTATTGGTTTTAAGGGTTTTGGTTACTGGTTTTAAGGGCAATGGTTATTGGTTTTAAGGGATTTTGTTTCTGGTTTTAAGGGCCTGGGTAATTGGTTTTAAGGGTTTTGGTTATTTGTTTTAAGAGTTGTGGTTTCTGATTTTAAGGGCCATAATAATTGGTTTAAGAGTTTTGGTGACTGGTTTAAAGGGTCATGGTTACTGGTTTTAGGGACCAAGGTTTGTGGTTAATCATAGAACCTGTTGATTGGGACCATGCGAGTTGTAGGGACCATATTAAATGGTGCCCTCGTTGTATTTAATACATTTATTCCCTAGGTTTTCCTGTGCAGTTATTGACCATTCTTGTTGTCAATGTAGTTAACCTTGTTTTGAAGAATCGCTTTAGGAACTCATACCACTATCCATTAAATTGACGATTACGGACGGATGTCCGGACAGGCAACACAATATATTTTAAACATGTCATTTGTGGTAACTGAATTAAGAAATGCTGCAAGAAAGGGAAAAAAAAGAAACTCGCACATGGAGACAAAGTGAGCTTCACGTACAGTGTACATACATATACAGGCACAGGCATGATTTGTATCGCATTACTCGCGCCGACAATGTGACGACAATTTACCTCGGTAATACAAAAAGCCGTGCCTCTTGGACGCCATCTTGGATGGAGTACCACGATCCTCGTGCGGTATATATCTTTCATATCGAATTTGCAACCGTCGCCTCCGTTTTTTTAATATTTATCACAGTTTAATCTGATAATCCTACCAAAGCAGTAAAATTGTGAGGGAGATTTAATTGCTTCAGCCGCTGAGAGATGCAAGATTAGGCCTCGTCATTGAGGCTGATTGGCCAGGACCTCGAGAGTAGGGACTGCAATCGCGTGTGATCCTTGTCGATATTCAGTATGCGAAAAAATAATCATAAATGAAATCTGCAGTATAGTTAATGAAATCTGAAAATTAATGTTGTTCAAAGAATGGCGTGGTATTTGTTCTTACTGTGGACTTACCGGGAACAAAGACGAACAACCTGCCTATAGAACTATCGACTGATAGTAGATACACACGTACAGCGATAAAAAGGGCATTTCAAAGAAATCATTTTAAAACGACACAAATTAGATACTCTGCTGATGAACTCATATTTTATGTAACATGATCGTGAAGTAAAGGTGAGTGGGAAGTGTCGGATGATATTTGATCGTAGATATTGACGGAGAATATAGGACAGATGTGTTTAGGATGATATTTGATCTTAGATATTGACGGAGAATATAGGACAGATGGGTTTAAGATGATATTTGATCGTAGATATTGACGGAGAAAATAGGACAGATGTGTTTAGGATGATATTTGATCTGAGATATTGACGGAGAATATAGGACAGATGTGTTTAGGATGTTATTTGATCGTAGATATTGACGGAGAATATAGGACAGACGTGTTTAGGATGATATTTGATCTGAGATATTGACGGAGAATATAGGACAGATGTGTTTAGGATGATATTTGATCTGAGATATTGACGGAGAATATAGGACAGATGTGTTCAGGATGATATTTGATCTTAGATATTGACGGAGAATATAGGACAGATGTGTTTAGGATGATATTTGATCTTAGATATTGAAGGAGAATATAGGACAGATGTGTTTAAGATGATATTTGATCGTAGATATTGACGGAGAAAATAGGACAGATGTGTTTAGGATGATATTTGATCGTAGATATTGACGGATAATATAGGACACATGTGTTTAGGATGATATTTGATCGTAGATATTGACGGAGAATATAGGAAAGATGTGTTTAGGATGATATTTGATCGTAGATATTGACGTAGAATATAGGACAGATGTGTTTAGGATGATATTTGGTCGTAGATATTGACGGAGAATATAGGACAGATGCGTTTAGGATGATATTTGATCGTAGATATTGACGGGGAATATAGGACAGATGTGTTTAGGATGATATTTGGTCGTAGATATTGACGGAGAATATAGGACAGATGCGTTTAGGATGATATTTGATCGTAGATATTGACGGAGAATATGGGACAGATGTGTTTAGGATGATATTTGATCGTAAATATTGACGGAGAATATAGGACAGATGTGTTTAGGGTGATATTTGATCGTAGATATTGACGGAGAATATAGGAAAGATGTGTTTAGGATGATATTTGATCGTAGATATTGACGGAGAATTCAGGACACATGTGTTTAACCTAGTGATAGCTCACATACTTGATGTACTATGCATAACAGTATTATCTCTTGGAACAAAGTACGATATGGGGCATCACATGGTAATGTATATTTATATTAAATATGCAATATAACATAGTAGTCATATACAATTTGATGTGTGACATCATAGTGATCTTTATATACAATATAAGATATTAAATCATATAGTGATTTTATTTATATACAAAATGATATGTGAAAATGTATTTTATGTTTATTTTTATACAATATGATATGTGACGTCATTTATTAATAATTATTTATATACAATTTGTGACGTCATATACATTTAGTAATGTTTATTTATATACAATATATATGACGTCATATAATTGTGTATATTTTTATGCAGTACTGTATATATGTGACATCATATTACAATTTTAATGTACAATATGATATGTGATGTCAATATTATTATCAGTGTATATAAACTATTTATACAATTTATAAACGTGTTTTTGTTCTTGCTTTTTTTCTATTGTTTGTCTGATGGCCATTCTATTGTCTTTTTTTGTTTATATTCTCATAATATTTCAATTGATATCCTTATCGTCATAATCGTCGCCCTAATATTGGCCATACTGGTCGTTGAAGCTGTTGTTTTAGCCATACTGGTCGTTGTAGCTGTTGTTTTAGCCATACTGGTCGTTGTAGCTGTTGTTTTGGCCATACTGGTCGTTTTAGATGTTGTTTTGGCCATACTGGTAGTTGTAGCTGTTGTTTTAGCCATACTGGTCGTTGTAGCTGTTGTTTTGGCCATACTGGTCGTTTTAGCTGTTGTTTTGGCCATACTGGTCGTTGAAGCTGTTGTTTTGGCCATACTGGTCGTTGTAGCTGTTGTTTTGGCCCTACTGGTCGTTGTAGCTGTTGTTACGCCATACTGGTCGTTGTAGCTGTTGTTTTGGCCAAACTGGTCGTTGAAGCTGTTGTTTTGGCCATGCTGGTCGTTGAAGCTGTTGTTTTGGCCATACTGGTCGTTGAAGCTGTTGTTTTGGCCGTACTGGTAGTTGAAGCTGTTGTTTTAGATGTCCTTATGCTCGTACAACTCGTTCTTACATTTGCTGTTTTAGGATGGGATCTCAAGACACAGAACGCGTGTCTGAAATGTGTTGGTGCTGGCGGTTTATCTTGTTCCATTATAAACAACACTTATATCTTCATACCCTCCTGTTAACGATATGATGAATATACAAACTAGTCAAATTATCTTAATTTGATTTTTTTTATTGCAAAAATAGCTGTTTTCCCTTTAAATGTTCTTAACGAAAAGTAACGAATATACATCTCAATTTCTATTGTACATTTTATCTGATAAAACATAATTGCATAAGCACGCATTCAGAAAAACAATTAAATAGTAATCAAGGTTCCGTCTGAACTTAATTCCCGTGATATCATCTAAAGTACTACTCTTAACAATGGATGACTGCCAACCCACTTCTGTAGTCTTCAAACTTTAATTACGAAGCTTCCGTTAAATAAATTTTGCTCGTTTTCATCAATTCGAAAATACGATGATGCTAAATTCATAAAACTGGGTAGTAGAATATTTCTACCTAGCGTTGACCGATTTTCTGCACATTCTGGTTTGCTATTCATTAAGAATCAGTTTCCACATGCGATACACAAGTCGTCCTTCTATTATCAATAGATGGTGACTCAACATCCACACAGACGCCACCTGGTAGCCAGCATCAGAAACAATTACCTATCATTGTTATTTTGTAAGTGTCTGCAATGAGAAATATTTTGTTTCTAAATACCTACCTGAAAAGCTGGTAAACAAAATTAACTGACATTATTCTCGGATTGGCACCAGTTATGTTTCACAGACAAATCACTGGAGATGATAATGTCTGTACAACAGAATGGCACTTCCGGTTTTCTACTTACAACATAGGTATGAATGATCTCTATACATACGACTTAAATCGAACTTCCGGTTTTCTACTTGCAGTATAAGTATAAGTATAAATGGCTTCTATACATATTACTTGTAATTACTTGTAATTGAAGTTCCGGTTTTATACTAGCACTATAAGTATGAATGGCATCTATACATACGACTTGAAACTGAACTTCCGGTTTTATACTAGCACTATCAGTATAAACGGCTTCTTTACATACGACTTGAAATTTAACTTCCGGTTTTAAACTAGCACTATTAGTATTAATGGTTTCTTTACATACGACTTGTAATTGAACGTCCGGTTTTCTTCTAGCACTTCAGGCATAAATGGCCCTCTATAGATCCATTCGACTTGTAATTGAACTTCCGGATTTCCTCTAGCATTTTAGACATAAATGGTTCTCTATATACATACGACTTTGAGTATAAATGGCACTCTATACATGCATGCACCACTTGCAACTGCACTTCGGGATTTCTACATAGCTGTCCATACAAACGATTTGTATTTGTACTTCCGTTTGTGAGTTAGCCTTACGAAAAGTTAATTATTTTTCTTTGTATTTTTCAATCTTTACAAATATCACTGTCTCTCTTATTCTAGTAGTATGTAGTAAGCCCACTCTATTTAACTACCCAGGGATCCACAATTTTCATTTCAGTTTCTTTTTGATAAAGATTGCAACGACAAAAGCTTAAAAAACGATGCATGATTACTATTCTTTCTCCCAGACATGGACTTGTTAATGAAGCGGCGGCCATTAGATCGGCGAGATTGCTATTCGTTTAGATTTGATCATTGTGTCCTATAGAAGTCTAGATATTGTTAACATTGGCCATCGTACTCCATGTTCCTGTGATACTATAGGGTAATACCTCCTTCCTTGTATGGTCCTTGGTTTCACGACGGGTGCCCCATTAAACACGCGCCATTACGTCTGATGGTGGACTGTCTAATCAAAGGAATTATTCCAAACTTGTTCGGATGCTGCAGATAACACTTACAGCAAATGTGTTCAAGCTAGCTGTTTTAATCAGTGGATGTATTTGTTTGTAAGTGTTTTTTTACCGCTTAATATACCATGGTATATGTGAAGGAATTTGTGCTTGTGCTTCTATATTTTTTAATACATTACGATAAATGTGAGAGGATTTAGTCCTTTCATATGACACGGTAATGTGGAGGAATTTGGTTGCTTAAACATAACGCAGTAATTTTATGGAATTTGTTGCTTTACTATTGCATGGTAGAGTTTCAGAATCGGTTGTTTTAATACAAGGTACAAGACATTCTATTTTAATCGCATACAAGCAAACAAAGAACATTAGCTCTTGAGAGTTATTATTGCGACAAACATAATATAACAATAACACGTTGTATCACAAGTAAGGGAGATAATCCAATTTACATTATTATCAATATGAAAGGGGGAATGTTTGATATGACACGGTAATGTTATGGAATGGGCTGTTTTAACATTGCACAGTAAATGAATGAAGTGTTTTCAACTGATTAGTTTACAACTTTCGTTTGAATATTATTTTACCATGTGAATAAACTGGGGCAAATTACAAATATAATCGTAAAGAATTTAATAAATTTCAAACGCATAGTACAAAATTAATTTGACTTGGTTTACTAAACAATTTTTACATCTACTCATACCAAGTATAAGTAAACCACATAGGGTATGGGAAAATCAAAGCTAAATGGTCTTCTGAAATAGCAATATTGTAAAAGTGAATTCTAAAACAATTACACAAATCAGTTTTGATAAAAAAAAAATGGAACGGAAAGTTGCGTTGAAAAATTTAACGGCAAATCGGCACCCTCAATTTTCATGACAATATCTTTACACCAATGGTCAACGAAAGTACAATTCTGTAAGCATTACACAATGTGATCTAATTAGTATTTTACAAGTTTACGAATCCTGAATCAACGTTAATTGGCTGTTGTATATATGTCGCGTGGTTTCGAACTCTTACTTCGTTCTTATTGGCCGTTGTGTATGGTTATGAGCCAATACTGATTTCTAATATAAATATAAATTGGCTGTTCTTTATATTTCACATGGTTACGAGCTCTTCATGCTGATTGGTCGATGTTTATATATTATACGCATGTCAAATGTTTATTATTCACAATAAGTATTTGCCTGAAAACTAGAGGACTGAATATAAGTACTGTGGAACATTTCTATTTCAAGGCTCGCATATTTCTTCCATCTTTTAAAAAACAGGAAGAAAATGTAAACAAACAGAAATTACAGCAGCAGTAACGAGCTACACCGGAAGTTAACGGTGAACATTAAAGATCACTCTACGATTTACTGTTACACTGGGGCCGCATTGAAGTACGTACCGTCGAAATGCCGTTATTGGAGTGTTCATCACAATAGAAACTACAATTATAATGCTATAAAATCGCCATTATATCACTGTTTTATTGACATAAATCGTCTACATACCAAGCATATGCTTTATAGGGGAAGAAGCATCCTCTCACATAGGTAAATACTACTTCAGAAAGCCTCTTTCCAATTAGGAGCTGATGGCAATCACCACTGCGAACATCCGAGGTCGAACGCGCCTGTATTATGTTTTGAGCGCTGTAGGATAGACGTACTTAGGAGATGAAAGGCCACTATTAGACAGTGTTAGACCAATGTTTTGCCGTACAATTTAAGCCAGCAAATCCTATTACCCTTCAAAACATCCGTAAGAAACTTAGTGGACTGAACGCGTCCACTCCAAGCTGAGATTTAGGACAAGTGTGTCTGGCCACATTCCTCGGTACGGAAACAAAGGGCTATCGACCAGTTATCACCGGAACGTCAATCTCATCTCTCATTTCATAACAGGACTTAGACGGGGGAACATTGACGATTAGAAACATTTCTTGTACACAAGTAATAAGCATGTCATTCAAAACCGGAAGTTGTCTGTAGTGATTGATTGCGGGAGCTTACAGACACCTGTTTGTGTTTCTATGGTTATTTTTTTTTGATTTTCATGATCGTTTGTTTCTAATTTGTAATGAAGCTCATTTTTGATGGAGATAAATGATGTCAAATATGTATGATACATTACGAAGGCATTCTATGATTTCAGAATATGTTCATGTCAAAAGACGAATGTAAGACACACGCACACATGTGATTTAACCTATAGAATTTAGTAAAAGATACAGTATGCCAAAAAAGAGTGTTTCTGCACCATACAACTGTTGTAAGCGGCCGATAACTGTTGTGCATGACAGGGCTAGAAAAGTGATATCTATCAAACTTATATATTCAATCAAAGCCATTAAACACGAATCTGCTCTGACCTCCATTGTAACCTTTGAGCACAATTTGATGAGAAAACCTAGAGGTTTTCCAAAACTTCTTAAAGGAGTTCCAAATGCGGCCTCATAGCGGGCAATGCACGGGTCCGTTATACCCACTAACGATATGGACCAAATCGCTGTACCCTAGTAACAATAGCAAATAATTGCATCAATTAGTACCTAAGTAATTTCACGTAAAATTCTCTGTAACTTATCATTACATTAGCCGTTCTTAATTTAAACCTACAACCAAGGCTTGATTACAAGGTAGAATACAAAAAATAAGTGGAAACTAATCATTATTGCTCTCGGAATAATAATTCGTATCAAATGCATCATCCTGTTTCCGGCGAATTTTGAAAATGATGTAGGGAAATGATATTGTGAAAGCTTACAAATGGTCTAAATTATGCTTTATTATTTTGTAGGTAAATAGCGCTCGCTTGTCATTGTTAGCGATACAATTAAGCATGCTCATTAAGGTAAATTATCGCTACCATTACATTATAACAGACAAAGTGATATGTCAGAGTGGTAGTATAGACTGTCTGTATCACCCTGGGATAGGTACACACAAACCCCCGGTGTCGTAATGAAGTAGAACGACGGGCGTTGATTGGCTGCGACAGAAGTACGGAGTAAGACTTTCGCCAACAATAGGTGGAGTAAGACGAGCCGCCGATTCTCCCAGGCACTCACTAATCAAAATCACCAATAATCTTGTTACCTTTCATTTTTTGTGTTTTATTTTCCACTGGATATTCTTTGATGAAATTAACACAGCCGAGACAAAGTTCTGGAGGCCTATCGAGTTCTCGCTGGTAAACATTGGGTGGCCTCATCCATTGTTTAACGCCGGCTGATGAGGGGAGTCAACGCAAATAATTCTCGTACTCTCAAAACACAACTAGAATCAGTAAAACTTAAGAACGACTTTATAATTAAGGCGATATAGATATTTTCACATATAAAGATCAACGTTATATAATTGGAACCAAACAAGAAGCCGGAGCCCAAACGTAGCGAGTCTGTAATCACAAGTTGTGTGAACTACAGTAAGGAACAGCCGGAGACGGACTAATTAACTTCGTATAAGACAAAGCAGAAATATAAGGAAATGTACTCCAGAGATTAGCTGAGGATTATAACAGAAATAGGTTCCAATTGTCGCCTAATTCATTCCCGAAAAGGGCTCAAAGATAATCATTTAACGTGTTAAAATTGATTCAACCAAAAAAGAAATTAACTTAAGTTTTCTTTTGAATTACGTACATTTCTGTTAAAAAGTGCAATTTCTTGCCTCACCCCGAAATGCCTTCTCACAGAAAATTATTAACATTTTTTTTCCAATTAAAACCATATACGTCATTTTTGCATAGTGGCAGAAAAAGACCCAGAACCTCCAACTCGGTTGCTTTCAATCTGTATGTCTTACCTTAATTGTTCGATATTATTACAACTATGGTCCACCCGAGATTGTATAAAATTATCTGACTGAACCTAATATTGTTATTTTTCTGCCTTTTTTTATGGTTTGAATAATGATTTTCCCTGAAAATGACTTATTGACTAGCAGTCCGATCTGCTCCCAGAATTCACGTTTCATACTACATGTATAAGTGTCCGCAATCAGATATATGACAGTTTGTATGTGTGTATTGTTCATTCTCCTTTGAGCAATGTGGCTTTTTGTACGTATGTAAATATCCTGTTTAATATATGTTTACACTGATAAGTCGCAAGACTTAAAGTTAATAAAGAACTTGAACTTGAGCACGTAGGAAGGAATGTTTCTTTGAATCGCAACTTTTAAGCAATGAAAGGCGTATTTTGTTTCAAAATGTTCATGCTATATGTAGACTTAAATTCAGAGCTTCTTTTGTTTGGCAGTTCAGATCTTTCGGTGGACCTTAAAGCTTACGTTTTTAGACATTTGCATCACTTCATCAAATCCATNCCTGCATGTCTCCCCTCCTTCCCCATCTCTCCCCTCCTTCCCCATCTCTCTCCTCCTTCCCTTAATGTCCCCCCTCCTTCCCCATCTCTCTCCTCCTTCCCTGAATGTCTCCGCTTCTTCCCCATCTCTCCCCTCCTTCCCTGAATGTCTCCCCTCCTTCCCTGAATCCCTCCCTCCTTCCCTGGATGTCTCCCCTCCTTCCCTGCATGTCTCCCCTCCTTCCCCATCTCTCCCCTCCTTCCCCATCTCTCTCCTCCTTCCCTTAATGTCCCCCCTCCTTCCCCATCTCTCTCCTCCTTCCCTGAATGTCTCCGCTTCTTCCCCATCTCTCCCCTCCTTCCCTGAATGTCTCCCCTCCTTCCCTGAATCCCTCCCTCCTTCCCTGGATGTCTCCCCTCCTTCCCTGCATGTCTCCCCTCCTTCCCCATCTCTCCCCTCCTTCCCCATCTCTCTCCTCCTTCCCTTAATGTCCCCCCTCCTTCCCC
Organism: Mizuhopecten yessoensis; assembly: GCF_002113885.1. Classification (NCBI taxonomy): domain Eukaryota; kingdom Metazoa; phylum Mollusca; class Bivalvia; order Pectinida; family Pectinidae; genus Mizuhopecten; species Mizuhopecten yessoensis. The sequence goes on along the minus strand of NW_018403633.1, from coordinate 514,874 downwards.
ATCTCTCTCCTCCTTCCCTGAATGTCTCCGCTTCTTCCCCATCTCTCCCCTCCTTCCCTGAATGTCTCCCCTCCTTCCCTGAATCCCTCCCTCCTTCCCTGGATGTCTCCCCTCCTTCCCTGCATGTCTCCCCTCCTTCCCCATCTCTCCCCTCCTTCCCCATCTCTCTCCTCCTTCCCTTAATGTCCCCCCTCCTTCCCCATCTCTCTCCTCCTTCCCTGAATGTCTCCGCTTCTTCCCCATCTCTCCCCTCCTTCCCTGAATGTCTCCCCTCCTTCCCTGAATCCCTCCCTCCTTCCCTGGATGTCTCCCCTCCTTCCCTGCATGTCTCCCCTCCTTCCCCATCTCTCCCCTCCTTCCCCATCTCTCTCCTCCTTCCCTTAATGTCCCCCCTCCTTCCCCATCTCTCTCCTCCTTCCCTGAATGTCTCCGCTTCTTCCCCATCTCTCCCCTCCTTCCCTGAATGTCTCCCCTCCTTCCCTGAATCCCTCCCTCCTTCCCTGGATGTCTCCCCTCCTTCCCTGCATGTCTCCCCTCCTTCCCCATCTCTCCCCTCCTTCCCCATCTCTCTCCTCCTTCCCTTAATGTCCCCCCTCCTTCCCCATCTCTCTCCTCCTTCCCTGAATGTCTCCGCTTCTTCCCCATCTCTCCCCTCCTTCCCTGAATGTCTCCCCTCCTTCCCTGAATCCCTCCCTCCTTCCCTGGATGTCTCCCCTCCTTCCCTGCATGTCTCCCCTCCTTCCCCATCTCTCCCCTCCTTCCCCATCTCTCTCCTCCTTCCCTTAATGTCCCCCCTCCTTCCCCATCTCTCTCCTCCTTCCCTGAATGTCTCCGCTTCTTCCCCATCTCTCCCCTCCTTCCCTGAATGTCTCCCCTCCTTCCCTGAATCCCTCCCTCCTTCCCTGGATGTCTCCCCTCCTTCCCTGCATGTCTCCCCTCCTTCCCCATCTCTCCCCTCCTTCCCCATCTCTCTCCTCCTTCCCTTAATGTCCCCCCTCCTTCCCCATCTCTCTCCTCCTTCCCTGAATGTCTCCGCTTCTTCCCCATCTCTCCCCTCCTTCCCTGAATGTCTCCCCTCCTTCCCTGAATCCCTCCCTCCTTCCCTGGATGTCTCCCCTCCTTCCCTGCATGTCTCCCCTCCTTCCCCATCTCTCCCCTCCTTCCCCATCTCTCTCCTCCTTCCCTTAATGTCCCCCCTCCTTCCCCATCTCTCTCCTCCTTCCCTGAATGTCTCCGCTTCTTCCCCATCTCTCCCCTCCTTCCCTGAATGTCTCCCCTCCTTCCCTGAATCCCTCCCTCCTTCCCTGGATGTCTCCCCTCCTTCCCTGCATGTCTCCCCTCCTTCCCCATCTCTCCCCTCCTTCCCCATCTCTCTCCTCCTTCCCTTAATGTCCCCCCTCCTTCCCCATCTCTCTCCTCCTTCCCTGAATGTCTCCGCTTCTTCCCCATCTCTCCCCTCCTTCCCTGAATGTCTCCCCTCCTTCCCTGAATCCCTCCCTCCTTCCCTGGATGTCTCCCCTCCTTCCCTGCATGTCTCCCCTCCTTCCCCATCTCTCCCCTCCTTCCCCATCTCTCTCCTCCTTCCCTTAATGTCCCCCCTCCTTCCCCATCTCTCTCCTCCTTCCCTGAATGTCTCCGCTTCTTCCCCATCTCTCCCCTCCTTCCCTGAATGTCTCCCCTCCTTCCCTGAATCCCTCCCTCCTTCCCTGGATGTCTCCCCTCCTTCCCTGCATGTCTCCCCTCCTTCCCCATCTCTCCCCTCCTTCCCCATCTCTCTCCTCCTTCCCTTAATGTCCCCCCTCCTTCCCCATCTCTCTCCTCCTTCCCTGAATGTCTCCGCTTCTTCCCCATCTCTCCCCTCCTTCCCTGAATGTCTCCCCTCCTTCCCTGAATCCCTCCCTCCTTCCCTGGATGTCTCCCCTCCTTCCCTGCATGTCTCCCCTCCTTCCCCATCTCTCCCCTCCTTCCCCATCTCTCTCCTCCTTCCCTTAATGTCCCCCCTCCTTCCCCATCTCTCTCCTCCTTCCCTGAATGTCTCCGCTTCTTCCCCATCTCTCCCCTCCTTCCCTGAATGTCTCCCCTCCTTCCCTGAATCCCTCCCTCCTTCCCTGGATGTCTCCCCTCCTTCCCTGCATGTCTCCCCTCCTTCCCCATCTCTCCCCTCCTTCCCCATCTCTCTCCTCCTTCCCTTAATGTCCCCCCTCCTTCCCCATCTCTCTCCTCCTTCCCTGAATGTCTCCGCTTCTTCCCCATCTCTCCCCTCCTTCCCTGAATGTCTCCCCTCCTTCCCTGAATCCCTCCCTCCTTCCCTGGATGTCTCCCCTCCTTCCCTGCATGTCTCCCCTCCTTCCCCATCTCTCCCCTCCTTCCCCATCTCTCTCCTCCTTCCCTTAATGTCCCCCCTCCTTCCCCATCTCTCTCCTCCTTCCCTGAATGTCTCCGCTTCTTCCCCATCTCTCCCCTCCTTCCCTGAATGTCTCCCCTCCTTCCCTGAATCCCTCCCTCCTTCCCTGGATGTCTCCCCTCCTTCCCTGCATGTCTCCCCTCCTTCCCCATCTCTCCCCTCCTTCCCCATCTCTCTCCTCCTTCCCTTAATGTCCCCCCTCCTTCCCCATCTCTCTCCTCCTTCCCTGAATGTCTCCGCTTCTTCCCCATCTCTCCCCTCCTTCCCTGAATGTCTCCCCTCCTTCCCTGAATCCCTCCCTCCTTCCCTGGATGTCTCCCCTCCTTCCCTGCATGTCTCCCCTCCTTCCCCATCTCTCCCCTCCTTCCCCATCTCTCTCCTCCTTCCCTTAATGTCCCCCCTCCTTCCCCATCTCTCTCCTCCTTCCCTGAATGTCTCCGCTTCTTCCCCATCTCTCCCCTCCTTCCCTGAATGTCTCCCCTCCTTCCCTGAATCCCTCCCTCCTTCCCTGGATGTCTCCCCTCCTTCCCTGCATGTCTCCCCTCCTTCCCCATCTCTCCCCTCCTTCCCCATCTCTCTCCTCCTTCCCTTAATGTCCCCCCTCCTTCCCCATCTCTCTCCTCCTTCCCTGAATGTCTCCGCTTCTTCCCCATCTCTCCCCTCCTTCCCTGAATGTCTCCCCTCCTTCCCTGAATCCCTCCCTCCTTCCCTGGATGTCTCCCCTCCTTCCCTGCATGTCTCCCCTCCTTCCCCATCTCTCCCCTCCTTCCCCATCTCTCTCCTCCTTCCCTTAATGTCCCCCCTCCTTCCCCATCTCTCTCCTCCTTCCCTGAATGTCTCCGCTTCTTCCCCATCTCTCCCCTCCTTCCCTGAATGTCTCCCCTCCTTCCCTGAATCCCTCCCTCCTTCCCTGGATGTCTCCCCTCCTTCCCTGCATGTCTCCCCTCCTTCCCCATCTCTCCCCTCCTTCCCCATCTCTCTCCTCCTTCCCTTAATGTCCCCCCTCCTTCCCCATCTCTCTCCTCCTTCCCTGAATGTCTCCGCTTCTTCCCCATCTCTCCCCTCCTTCCCTGAATGTCTCCCCTCCTTCCCTGAATCCCTCCCTCCTTCCCTGGATGTCTCCCCTCCTTCCCTGCATGTCTCCCCTCCTTCCCCATCTCTCCCCTCCTTCCCCATCTCTCTCCTCCTTCCCTTAATGTCCCCCCTCCTTCCCCATCTCTCTCCTCCTTCCCTGAATGTCTCCGCTTCTTCCCCATCTCTCCCCTCCTTCCCTGAATGTCTCCCCTCCTTCCCTGAATCCCTCCCTCCTTCCCTGGATGTCTCCCCTCCTTCCCTGCATGTCTCCCCTCCTTCCCCATCTCTCCCCTCCTTCCCCATCTCTCTCCTCCTTCCCTTAATGTCCCCCCTCCTTCCCCATCTCTCTCCTCCTTCCCTGAATGTCTCCGCTTCTTCCCCATCTCTCCCCTCCTTCCCTGAATGTCTCCCCTCCTTCCCTGAATCCCTCCCTCCTTCCCTGGATGTCTCCCCTCCTTCCCTGCATGTCTCCCCTCCTTCCCCATCTCTCCCCTCCTTCCCCATCTCTCTCCTCCTTCCCTTAATGTCCCCCCTCCTTCCCCATCTCTCTCCTCCTTCCCTGAATGTCTCCGCTTCTTCCCCATCTCTCCCCTCCTTCCCTGAATGTCTCCCCTCCTTCCCTGAATCCCTCCCTCCTTCCCTGGATGTCTCCCCTCCTTCCCTGCATGTCTCCCCTCCTTCCCCATCTCTCCCCTCCTTCCCCATCTCTCTCCTCCTTCCCTTAATGTCCCCCCTCCTTCCCCATCTCTCTCCTCCTTCCCTGAATGTCTCCGCTTCTTCCCCATCTCTCCCCTCCTTCCCTGAATGTCTCCCCTCCTTCCCTGAATCCCTCCCTCCTTCCCTGGATGTCTCCCCTCCTTCCCTGCATGTCTCCCCTCCTTCCCCATCTCTCCCCTCCTTCCCCATCTCTCTCCTCCTTCCCTTAATGTCCCCCCTCCTTCCCCATCTCTCTCCTCCTTCCCTGAATGTCTCCGCTTCTTCCCCATCTCTCCCCTCCTTCCCTGAATGTCTCCCCTCCTTCCCTGAATCCCTCCCTCCTTCCCTGGATGTCTCCCCTCCTTCCCTGCATGTCTCCCCTCCTTCCCCATCTCTCCCCTCCTTCCCCATCTCTCTCCTCCTTCCCTTAATGTCCCCCCTCCTTCCCCATCTCTCTCCTCCTTCCCTGAATGTCTCCGCTTCTTCCCCATCTCTCCCCTCCTTCCCTGAATGTCTCCCCTCCTTCCCTGAATCCCTCCCTCCTTCCCTGGATGTCTCCCCTCCTTCCCTGCATGTCTCCCCTCCTTCCCCATCTCTCCCCTCCTTCCCCATCTCTCTCCTCCTTCCCTTAATGTCCCCCCTCCTTCCCCATCTCTCTCCTCCTTCCCTGAATGTCTCCGCTTCTTCCCCATCTCTCCCCTCCTTCCCTGAATGTCTCCCCTCCTTCCCTGAATCCCTCCCTCCTTCCCTGGATGTCTCCCCTCCTTCCCTGCATGTCTCCCCTCCTTCCCCATCTCTCCCCTCCTTCCCCATCTCTCTCCTCCTTCCCTTAATGTCCCCCCTCCTTCCCCATCTCTCTCCTCCTTCCCTGAATGTCTCCGCTTCTTCCCCATCTCTCCCCTCCTTCCCTGAATGTCTCTCCTCCTTCCCTGAATGTTATTTGAACTTTAATTTTAAAAACTCCGGTTCCATCAAGTGTCCCCAATTAGAAAGCACTTAAGAAAGACCCTGGTTTAACAGAGAAAGGATGTTTAACATATTACACAGTTGTGTATAAACATCGTTTTGAAAACCAATGTCATTGTCGTGAATAGGAGACAAGGTATTGAGACATTTGTGATGTCATTTATGAACTACTGCCGTCAGAAAATAACCGGTGTCACTTAATATTCTTCCAAAACTCCAGCGCTCACAGACGTTTTTAACCTTCTGACGTACAGTTTTACATGTCGTTCCTGTCCGTTATCTGTGTGGGAAACACCCATCAACACTTATACCAATGACGACAAGGGCGGGGTCCGAATCAAGTGCACCCAGGGTCCCATTCGGAACACCTCGACCGATTCACTTCGGTCATCATTGAAAGGTACTGTAATCGGGGCGAGGTGTTCCGAGCGCCAAAGGTTTCTAGCTTATTACACACCAGCTTTAACATAAATGCTCTGGTGTGATTTTAGTTCGAAACATTTCCTTTGGGTTTGTAAATATAGATAAACAAGCTCTGGTGTTAATACACTTCAACGGCCACCAAGTTTTTAAAAATATGTTAATTAGGAAATGTTCTTTATTTTTCACATAAAGACATTGCATTATTGCTAGATTGAGTGATTGTATCTCTCCATTGTTCTCTTAACTTCGCCAACTGACACAACGTTTACAATACAAACCTAACCCAACACGTTGATTTTTAACGTTGATGCCCATTCCGGCATCAAATTGACTTATAATTAGAACAGACTATTTACAATTAGCAGCAAATGGAAAGAGTGATCGGCCATAGGTTCAACAAGCAATAATGACGCATACAAATCGTCTTAATCTAGAGAATTAACTGATAAGTACCTCACCAGTGTTCGAACTCCTGATCTAATTTACACTTCCGGGGACATTGCGCCATGGGCCTTTTCCACCAAATTTGCTTTCGTTATCAGAGCAAATCAAAGATGTATAAGCCCGTCACCTAGGGTGTTATAAATCAAAGCCCACAGAAGGCACGCGCGAGGACGTTCAACCCAAACAATTTGTTTGCTCTCACTGGAAATGTGCTATAACGAGTGATCTAGATAAGTACTCGCATGATCAAACAAAACAGAGCTGCGAGATTTTGACGAGATATGACGAGATCTGGCGTATATCATGTAGCAATTAGTTCGTCAGTATGCAAACCACATAAAACATGAGTACGTCTCACTTCTCAAAAACAATTCCAGTTAACATTGGTTTTATTGGTAAAAGTCGTTTTAAGTACACGGTGCTTGATGAAACTGTGTTTATATGATTGTACGTAAATATCCGTTACCATGCCATCGTGTGGTTATAGTTCAGCACCATTCAATACGCTATAAACACGGCATGCCGTTGTTGATGGCGCAGTGGAATTTTTATCAATGTGATTATTCAGAAGTGTTTCTAATTCGCCAGGCGTTACCAGCAGCATAGTAGTGTATGTAACAACCTGTATTTTACACTTCACATGACAAACATCAGCTGAAAGCTATCATCACATTATTACATAAATATACAATACAACAAAGTCAAATAGTATGTATTTAGTTTAAACTTTATCATATTGATGATAAATTACAATAGTACATGGTAATAAAGAAAGAAAAGGATCCAGAAACAGGTGCATAGTACTTATGTAAATCCGTCTCCTTGTAGACATAACAGCAGCTATGGATCGGTACTAACAATATTATAATTCAAATAAATAAATATAAATATATATAAAGTATAACATGTGCAGGGAAAAGAAAGAGAAAGAGTGTAAGGATTTATAGTGGGATGGGGATGATGTTTGATGGGGAAGCGATGGGGATCAAAACTGCATTTAGAGAACAAACGCTGATTGCATGAATACAAACGATATTTGACGAAAGAGCACGGTGTCTGTTCATGTTGTGGAAAGATTATGTAGTATGTTATGAAAACAAATTAAAACTACAAATGCAATTCTTAACTGGCACTAATGATCTGTAACACTCTACGCAGACCAATACGATATTAAAGTAATTGCAAGTATCACCACAACAAACATGATTACTGATATGAATGAAGTTAAAGTTTCTTTAAAAACGTCTAGACTGAATGATGAAGTTTTTGAACACAGTCAAAAATAGTTTCATTTAAGTGAATTGGCAGTTCGGGTCTACCATAAAGTAAAAAGCTTACATTATAGTTAGGAGGTAGGCGACTAAAACATTGGATTCTCAGCTGCTGGTAGTTAGGACATTGGAGGAGGAAATGTTCTGTAGTTTCAGTAGACAAATTACATGAGCACATGGGACTATCAACTAAGTTTCGTGCAAAACAGGTGAGTATTTAGGGAGCTGCAGTTCATCCTAAGTCGTGCATGATGGATCTGACCTTGTCTGCTTCTGCAGTAGTAATAATGCTTAGGAACAGAAAGAGTGTCGGCATTTATATTTTTTTGAGGTTAGTAATTGAGGGATTGTATTTTACGTTATCTGGTAGTGCATTCCATAAATCAACAGAAGAGGGGAGGAAAGCGTCTTTATATAGATTAGTTCGACAGTTGACTTGACAGAAACTGTTAGCTCTTCTTGTATTGTAAGTATGTATATTTGAATGGCGAGCAGGTAGAACGTTAGCAAGATAAGAAGGGCACTGACAATGAACAATCTTATGAAATTGGATTAATTTGTGTTTTCTCCTTCGGCCAATAAGGAGTCCCAACCAGATTCTGCATATAGTCTGTCGTGACTTGTGAGGTTGGTTGCCCCAGTCACGATTCTGGCTGCTTCGAGTTGTATGTTTCCAATCAACTGGCTTCGCCTAAAGTTAAATTGTCCCATACAATATCACCATATTCTAATAAGGGTCTTATAAAAGTATAATATGTTGTTCATTTACAGAGAGGGATGGATCGGTTTTACGAGTTTCTTACTAACAGTCATTGTTAGTTTTGTTAGGATTAAAATTTACAAGCCAAGTTTTAGACCAATGGTGAACTTTCATTAGATTATTATTTAACAGGTTTGCGGTCGGACCCGGTGTCTCCACTTCGACATATAGAGACGTATCGTCAGCAAATAGCTTTATAGTACAATCGATGTCTTTGACAATATTATTTATAAAGATTAAAAAGAGCAGTGGACCTAAAATTGATCCCTGTGGAACTCCTGCTGTGATATATGCTAAATAAGAATGTTTACCATTTATAACAACACGTTGACATCGATTATTAAGCTTCCTTAATCAAACGAGGACTTATAAGGTCGGGATCAGAGGCTTTCTTCATGTCAAGGGAATGTATTGCATCAAGAACGTCTTGACGAGATATTACAATGCCGGAAAGTATGTGAGTATAAGAATAGTTTAGAACAGGGGGATCAATATTAGAGTCATTAATAGTAGATTGTGAGGAGAAAAAAGTGTTAAAAGCGTTTGCTTTACCGAGATCGTCATATAAAATGTCGTTATTGTCAGAAATAGGAGGAATGTCGCCTTTTCTTTTAGAGTTAGACATAAAACTATTTATAATTTTCCACCATTCCTTGGCACAAGTGTTAGTATTATAGTTGAGTTTATCACAGAGTTTGTTAAAATAGTCACGTTTGGAATTACGAATGGCGTTTATACAAGTATTTCTGAATTTTCTAAATTTTGCCCAGTCGTCTACTTTGCCAGAATGTTTAGCTTTTCGATGAAGGTATTTTCTTTTTCGGATCAGTTTTCTTACTCTCTTGTTTAACCATGCGGGAGCATTACTTCTTACAGTTATAGTCTTATTCGGTATACATTCTCTAGCCGTCTTAAGTATAATGTCAGTTAGTAGATCAGTACATCTGTAGAAAGCTTGTCTCTGTAATCGTCATAGTCACCGAGGTCATATAACAAAATGTTACGTTTAAAACATGATTGAATAGGTTTGGATATATTAAGGCTACCATATACTGGGCAATGATATCTAATAGGCTGGTCTAGGAAGCTTTCACCGACATGACATAAGTTAACTAAGGATGGGTCACTAGCACAGACTATATCTAGGAGAGAGGAAGACGATTCAGTGAAAAGGGTAGGATTGGCGACACTCTGTGTAAGATTGTAAGTAGTTAGTAAGTTGCGAAGGTGAATAGAGGGTATTATTATTATTTAGTAAGTTTGCGTTGAAGTCGCCGGTTATTATAGTATGTATTTGTTTTCGAATCAAGAAAATCATTGTTATCATACAAAATGATATATTACAATGTTTCCCTGTCATACAATGTGATATATTACAATTTTTTCCCCGTCATACAATGTGATATATTGCAATGTTTCCCCGTCATACCGTGTGATATGTTCCAGTGTTTCCCCGTCATTTCGCGTAATGTGTTCCAAAGTTTCCCCGTCATATAGCTATAGGGTGATGTGTTAAATGTTTTCCCCGTCATACCGTATGGTACGTTAAAATGTTTCCCGTCAAATAGTGTGATATACTTCATTGTTTCTTTGTCATAATATGAGATACATTACAATGCTTCCTTGTCAAACAGTGTGATCTTTTACAATATTTCTCTGTCGAACCCTGTAGGTACCAACGTTAACTAACAGTGATACTGTTTACTGTACTGACTACCATAGCGTTAAAGGTTACAGGGTTTGCCTTTTTTTTTAAAGGGCGAATTTAAACTTAAATTAGTTCTACACAATATGGATGTAATTTTGTATGGCGACAGGGTGAACGCGGCCAGACCTAAGTGTACACAACCGCATCAGTCGCGTTCACACCTTTTACAATTCACAATTTGCATTAAAACAAATTCTGGGAGAGATGAGTGCTGTAACCCCTGGGATGGGTGTACTCGAACGGGGCTTTTATGTACGCTGAAATTTAGTAGGCTTTGTTGAGGTTAAGGAGTACAGAGGCACCTAATACATCGTATGACCTTGACGTTTTAGGTGCTTTAAATGTTAAATGTTACTGTGGAAATGGATTTAAATAATCCAATCCAGCTAGATAAATGGGTAAGATTCCTACTGGAGGAGATTTTAATTCCGACAGTTTCCACCATCACCTGTTCTAACCCCTCTGGTGATCTGTATGTTTACCTAGTGTGTATAGATGATGCCTAGGAATCAGAATTATAAAACAGTTAAACACATATAGACTTCGCCATGAGTGATAGCCTATTTAGTGACAAACATAATCTCTTGATGTATGTTAGATTATCGAAATCTATTCGTGTTTTAAGTTGGCGATTGTTTTTATAAACCAACTCCACCTCGTCAGACCCTGATCGAGAGAATTTCACCTTATGAAATATGAGGTAGAAATGAGGTTCAAAATCTCTGATGACCATGACATGCTGTGTATATTCTCCGCAATACTTATAAATACGGAAATACTCGACATTAAATCAACTTGTCTGCTATATGATCACCAAGTCCTGGGCACCATGAGGACTTATCATGTTCTAAGGCATTTTTTTCACACTAGATGTCGTTCAGTATTTTGGGGAATAGCAACAACTGGTTGACCCGTTATCAGTATAAAGTGACAGGTCAGAAAGCTGTGCTGGGTGCCATCGGCATGGTGTTCAAGTGAGTTGGCACTATGAAGTCAGCATCAGATCCGCGCTATCACAAGGAGGCAAATACACAAACATACCCTGTCTCCAGAACACAATACACTATGCACGCATGCGCATACACAACAAACATGGAGGTACGTCTCTAAATGACCTGAGCTGTTAATAGGACGTAAAACAAAATATAACCAAACAGAACCAATCCTTCTTAGATGTCTATTTACATGTCACGATAAATCTTGGAATTGTATTACATTGCAGTGACATCAACAATGTCCAAAGTGCCAGGTTCTGCCATGGTTATCATCTCGTCTGATAAGTGATGTTTAACGACGTGTGGACATTAGGCCCCGCGTTAACTTTTTGAAGCAAAAGTTCAGATTATGTTCAACAATTTCGGGCACAGACCAAAATAATCGTAATTGCCAGGTTTACCGGAAGTGATACTTTAAATCTGAAATAATAAATGGTACTTACTTTGTGAAATATATTTACATGTAGTGTCCATTTTCACCATTGAACATCCTTTTAGATTTAATAAAAAAAAAAAATGTCAAATAGTCGCGATAAACCAATCGGATGTTTTGTTTCGACCGCATCACACAAGTTCGTATCCCTACACTCTTTTGAATACTGAACTTTATAAAATAAGTACATTAGCAAAGGAATCAACTGTGTTTGATGGATTTATGAACCGGATAATCCTTGTACTTCTTGACCGTTTGAATGAAAACTACATTCTTTTGTGAAGGACCACATCGCAGGGATTCGTAATGACGTCACTAATCACGGTTATAATTTCCTATACTTCACAGTCGTATGTTGCCGGTTTGTTCACTAAGATAAACGTTTTGTACTTGCAACAAAATCGTATACCATTTAATTTTCGTTCTAACATTATTAATGTGGACACGTAATGTGCGAAACAACGTCGCCTTAATAAAGTTAAAACGTTTCTACCGAAGGTCTGTACGAGCAGCAGAATCCATTCCTAACTATTCTGGTAATGACGAGTCTTTAAATAAAGGTAAATGGTAAACTCAGCGTCAGACGATATTTCCCCAGATATGCATAATAAACTTCTACACCGCCAGAGTTGCGGTACATCAAAGAGAATGGCCGAGTTGTATATTGTAATTAAACTCTATCGAGTATTGAACACCTCATCATTATCAAACTTTATCTCCCAATATCGATTATATATCATCTATTTTCTATGAAATTTTAAATCGTCTGCATAGTTTTTTGTACCTATAAATAAACCAAAAATAAAATAAGCAATCTTCTGAGTAAAGTGGTTTAATGGCGGTATAAGTAAGCCAGCCCTGTACACATTAAAACTATAACAGGCACTTCAACCATGGTGTGTGGTTCTCTCAAACATTTTACCATGACAACAATCATAATAGATGACCAAGCTTTTCTTTTTGTCACCAAAAAGAACATAACTGTGGTGATCTATAGATATTTTTTAAATGTAAAAAAATAAATAAAAAAATCAGCACTTATCGGGAAAGGAAAAATGTTGACGGGTCTTTACTTGGTAATCGTTCTCGTTGTACGGATCGTCAATGGATTAGTATACCACGTCAAACAGGTCGACAGTCGATTAGCGTGTCCCGTTAAAAGGGTCGCCAGTGGATTAGCGTACCCCGTCAAACAAGTCGCCAGTGGATTAGCGTACCCCGTCAAACAAGTCGCCAGTGGATGAGCGTACCCAATCGTGGGTCGTCAGTTGATAAGCGTAACCCGTCGCTCGAATCGTAAATTAATTAGCGACCCCCGTCATACGGGTCGTCAGTGGATTAGCATACCCCGTTAAAAGGGTCGTCAGTGGATTAGCGTACCCCGTTGAAAGAGTCGTCAGTGGTTAGCGTACCCCGTCACACGGGTCGTCAGTGGTTAGCGTACCCCGTTACACGGGTCGTCAGTGGGTTAGCGTACCCCGTCAAACGGGTCGTCAATTGAAAGGCGTACCCCGTCACACGGGTCGTCGGTGGATTAGCGTACACCGTTGCACGGATAGTCAATTAATTAGCGACCCCCGTCATACGGGTCGTCAATTAATAAGCGAACCCCGTCATATGGGTCGTCAGTGGATTAGCATACCCCGTTAAAAGGGTCGTCAGTGGATTAGCGTACCCCGTGGAAAGGGTCGTCAGTGGATAAGCGTACCCAATCGTGGGTCGTCAGTGGATAAGCGTACTCCATTGCACGGATCGTCAATTAATTAGCGACCCCCGTCATACGGGTCGTCAGTGGATTAGCATACCCCGTTAAAAGGGTCGTCAGTGGATTAGCGTACCCCGTGGAAAGGGTCGTCAGTGGATAAGCGTACCCAATCGTGGGTCGTCAGTGGATAAGCGTACTCCGTTGCACGGATCGTCAATAAATTAGCGACCCCCGTCATACGGGTCGTCAGTGGATTAGCGTACCTCGTTAAAAGGGTCGTCAGTGGATTAGCGTACCCCGTGGAAAGGGTCGCCAGTAGTTAAGCGTACCCAATCGTGGGTCGTCAGTGGATAAGCGTACTCCATTGCACGGATCGTCAATTAATTAGCGACCCCCGTCATACGGGTCGTCAATTAATAAGCGACCCCCGTCATACGGGTCGTCAGTGGTTTAGCGTACCCCGTTAAATGGGTCGTCAGTGGATTAGCGTACCCCGTTGAAAGGGTCGCCACCATGGATAAGTGTACCCAATCGTGGGTCGTCAGTTGATTAGCGTACCTCGTTAAAAGGGTCGTCAGTGGATGAGCGTACCCATTCGTGGGTCGTCAGTTGATAAGCGTAACCCGTCGTTCGGATCGTCAATTAATTAGCGACCCCCGTCATACGGGTCGTCAGTGGATTAGCATACCCCGTTAAAAGGGACGTCAGGGGATTAGCTTACCCCGTTGAAAGAGTCGTCAGTGGATAAGCGTACCCCGTTGCACGGATCGTCAATTAATACGCGACCCCCCTCATACGGGTCGTCAGTGGATTAGCATTCCCCGTTAAAAGGGTCGTCAGTGGATTAGCGTACCCCGTGGAAAGGGTCGTCAGTGGATAAGCGTACCGAATCGTGGGTCGTCAGTGGATAAGCGTACTCCGTTGCACGGATCGTCAATTAATACGCGACCCCCGTCATACGGGTCGTCAGTGGATTAGCGTACCTCGTTAAAACGGTAGTCAGTGGATCAGCGTACTCCGTTAAAAGGGTCGCCAGTGGTTAAGCGTACCCAATCGTGGGTCGTCAGTGGATAAGCGTACTCCGTTGCACGGATCGTTAATTATTTAGCGACCCCCGTCATACGGGTCGTCAGTTGATTAGCGTACCTCGTTAAAAGGGTCGTCAGTGGTTAGCGTACCTCGTTAAAAGGGCCGTCAGTGGTTAGCGTACCCCGTCACACCGGTCGTCAGTGGGTTAGCGTACCCCGTCAAACGGGTCGTCAATTGAAAGGCGTACCCCGTCACACGGGTCGTCGGTGGATTAGCGTACATCGTTATACGGGTCGTCACTGGATAAGCGTACCCCATCATACAGGTCGTCGGTGGATTAGCGTATCCATTTAAAATGGTCGTCACTGGGTCAGCGTACTCCGTCATACGGGTCGTCAGTGGATTAGCGTACCCTGTTAAAAGGGTCGTCACTGGATAAGCGTATCCCGCCGTATGGGTCGTCAATTGATTAGCGTACCCCGTCATACGGGTCGTCAGTGGACAAGCGTACCCCGCACACGAGTTGTCACTTGTTAAGCATACTCCATCGTATGGGTAGCCAATGGATTAGCGTATGAAGTCGAAGGAGTTGTAAATGGATTAGCGTGTCGCGTCTTAGGATCGTTAATCGATTAGCGTGTCGCGTCTTAGGATCGTTAATCGATTAGCGTGTCGCGTCTTAGGATCGTAAATGGATTAGCATGTCGCGTCTAAGGATCGTAAATGTATTAGCGTACTACGTCTCGGGATCGTAAATGGATAAGCGTACCACGTCTTAGGTTCGTAAATGGATTAGCGTGTCGCGTCTTCGGATCGTTAATCTCGTGGGGTGGATTAGCGTGTCGCGTCTTAGGGAGTAGCGTGTCGCGTCTAAGAATCGTAAATGGATCAGCGTGTCGCGTCTAAGGATCGTAAATGGATTAGCGTACCACGTCTAAGGGTCGTAAATGGATTAGCGTGTTGCGTCTAAGGATCGTTAATGGATTAGCGTGTCGCTTCTTAGGATCGTTAATGGATTAGCATGTCACGTCTTATGATCGTTAATGGATTAGCATGTCGCGTCTTAGGATCGTAAATGGAGTAGCGTGTCGCGTCTAAGAATCGTAAATGGATCAGCGTGTCGCGTCTAAGGATCGTAAATGGATTAGCGTACCACGTCTAAGGGTCGTAAATGGATTAGCGTGTTGCGTCTAAGGATCGTTAATGGATTAGCGTGTCACTTCTTAGGATCGTTAATGGATTAGCATGTCAAGTCTTATGATCGTTAATGGATTAGCGTGTCGCTTCTTAGGATCGTTAATGGATTAGCATGTCGCGTCTTATGATCGTTAATGGTTAGCATGTCGCTTCTTAGGATCGTAAATGGATTAGCGTGACGCGTCTTAGAATCGTTAATGGATTAGCGTGTCGCGTCTAAGGATCGTAAATGTATTAGCGTACCACGTCTTAGGATCGTAAATGGATTTGCGTGTCGCGTCTTAGGATCGTAAATGGATTAGCGTGTCGCGTCTTAGAATCGTTAATGGATTAGCATGTCGCGTCTTATGGTCGTTAATGGTTAGCATGTCGCTTCTTAGGATCGTAAATGGATTAGCGTGTTGCGTCTAAGGATCGTTAATGGTTTAGCGTGTCGCTTCTTAGGATCGTTAATGGATTAGCATGTCACGTCTTAGAATCGTTAATGGATTAGCGTGTCACTTCTTAGGATCGTTAATGGATTAGCATGTCACGTCTTAGGATCGTTAATGGATTAGCATGTCGCGTCTTAAGATCGTAAATGGATTAGCGTATCATGTTCGTCTTAGGATCGTAAATGGATTTGCGTGTCGCGTCCTAGGATCGTAAATGGATAAGCGTACCACGTCTTAGGATCGTAAATGGATTAGCAAGTCGCGTCGTACTGGTCGTTGTTGGATAATTAGACCCCGTTGTACGAGATTTTATTGGAAAAGCGCCGAGTGTTTTTCGATTCCGTTCTACCGACAGGTTATCACTGGACATGATAACCGAGAAAGCGAGACGACACACAGTCCAGTGTGTCCTCAGATGACCATGGATAAAGTTCAGCCGAGTTTGTTACCTCATGCGCGCCTTTTAGCCCCCGTCACCCCTACTCAGGCCGTTAAGTATCGAATACTGACAGGATTGATGTGATGTATTGGCTACGCGGTGACGTGTATACATACGTGTGTCCTCCTTTATAGTCCCACACTTATTTACAAATTCCTCTGTGATTGTCCAAATTTACCTCGCGTGTGGGTGAACTATGCAGAAATGAAATATCATCTAGGGTGATAGCTTTTTTAGGAGGTTAACAGTTAGATTTATAGACATGGGCCATAAATCTCGGTAACTACCTCATCAAAACGCTCGTATTATTTTATTGCATAACACGTAAAGAGATAAACGTTCCACGTATATCTCAATGTTGTGCACGTGATTAACGTGTCTGTATACCACAAGTCATGCCAGCAGTTTTCCACAAATAGATTTATCTTTCTCAATGAAATGCTATACCGTTGTTCTGTCGGAAATATTTTTTTTGTGTTCAAGTCTTTTAAAGGAATTAGAGTTATCTTGGAACGAACTGAAATCATTTTGAAAAGAAAATGTCTTTACTGAAGATATTTAATTTTCTCTGAAAGATTTATTATTTCCTTTTAATTGATATTATTGAGTTAGTGACACTTGCTTTTGTTAATTGTTATAACGTAACATTTAAGCAATATTCGGTGCAATACTTTTCTCTTTTACCATCTTTCTTCATTTTCTATCTAATATATTGAAACATAAGGTTTGTTGTTTCTATTTTCTGTAACTCTGTATCCAACCATGTTGTATCTATTTTCTGTGATACTATTTCCAAACAAGGTTGTATCTATTTTCTGTGATACTGTTTCCAACCATGTTGTATCTATTTTCTGTGATACTGTTTCCAAACAAGGTTGTATCTATTTTCTGTGACTCTGTATCCAACCATGTTGTATCTATTTTCTGTGATACTATTTCCAAACAAGGTTGTATCTATTTTCTGTGATACTGCTTCCAAACAAGGTTGTATCTATTTTCTGTAATACTGTTTCCAAACAAGGTTGTATCTATTTTCTGTGATACTATTTCCAAACAAGGTTGTATCTATTTTCTGTGATACTGTTTCCAAACAAGGTTGTTTCATTTTCTGTGACACTGTTTCCAAACAAGGTTGTATCTATTTTCTGTGATACTGTTTCCAAACAAGGTTGTATCTATTATCTGTGATACTGTTTCCATACAGGGTTGTTTATTTTCTGTTATACTGTTTCCAAACAAGGTTGTATTTATTTTCTGTGATACTGCTTCCAAACAGGGTTGTATCTATTTTCTGTGATACTATTTCCAAACAATGTTGTATCTATTTTCTGTGACACTGTTTCCAAACAAGGTTGTATCTATTTTCTGTGATACTGTTTCCAAACAAGGTTGTTTTATTTTCTGTGACACTGCTTCCAAACAAGGTTGTTTCATTTTCTGTGATACTGTTTCCAAACAATGTTGTATCTATTTTCTGTGATACTATTTCCAAACAAGGTTGTATCTATTAACTGTGATACTGTTTCCAAACCAGGTTGTTTTATTTTCTGTGACACGGCTTCCAAACAAGGTTGTTTTATTTTCTGTTATACTGTTTCCAAACAAGGATGTTTTATTTTTGTGTAATACTGTTTCCAAACAAGGTTGTTTTATTTTCTGTGATACTGTTTCCAAAGAAGGATTTTTTATTTTCTGTGATACTGTTTTCAATCAAGATTGATCCATTTTTTTGTGATTCTGTTTCCAAACAGGGTTGTTTATTTTATGTGATATTGTTTCAAAACAAAGTTGTATCTATTTTCTGTGATACTGTTTCCAAACAAGGTTGTATCTATTTTCTGTGATACTGTTTCCAAACAAGGTTGTATCTATTTTCTGTGATACTGTTTCCAAACAAGGTTGTTTTATTTTCTGTTTTACTATTTCCATACAGGGTTGTATCTATTTTATGTGATACTATTTCCAAACAAGGTTGTTTTATTTTCTATGATACTATTTCCAAACAAGATTGTACTATTTTCTGTGACACTGTTTCTAAACAGGGTTGAGTCTATTTTCTGTGATACTAATTCCAAACAGGGTTGTTTATTTTCTATGATTCTGTTTCAGAACAGAGTTGTTTTATTTTCTGTGATACTGTTTCCAAACCAGTTTGTTTTAATTTCTGTGATACTGTTTCCAAACAAGGTTGTTTCATTTTCTGTGATACTGTTTCCAAACAAGGTTGTATATATTTTCTGTGATACTGTTTCCAATGAAGGTTGTATCTATCTTCTGTGATACTGTTTCCAAACAAGGTTGTATCTATTTTCTGTGATACTGTTATTAAACAAGGTTGTATCTATTTTCTGTGATACTGTTTCCAAACAAGGTTGTTTTATTTTCTGTGATACTATTTCCATACAGGGTTGTATCTATTTTATGTGATACTATTTCCAAACAAGGTCGTTTTATTTTCTGTGATACTATTTCCAAACAAGATTGTACTATTTTCTGTGACACTGTTTCTAAACAGGGTTGAGTCTATTTTCTGTGATACTATTTCCAAACAGGGTTGTTTATTTTCTATGATTCTGTTTCAGAACAGGGTTGTTTTATTTTCTGTGATACTATTTCCAAACAAGATTGTACTATTTTCTGTGACACTGTTTCTAAACAGGGTTGAGTCTATTTTCTGTGATACTATTTCCAAACAGGGTCGTTTTATTTTCTGTGATACTATTTCCAAACAAGATTGTACTATTTTCTGTGATACTGTTTCCAACCAAGGTTGTATCTATTTTCTGTGATACTGTTTCTAATCAAGGTTGTATCTATTTTCTGTGATACTGTTTCCAATCAAGGTTGTATCTATTTTCTGTGATACTGTTTCCAAACAGGGTTGTTTATTTTCTGTGATTCTGTTTCCAAACAAGGTTGTTTTAATGTCTTTGATACTGTTTCCAATCAAGGTTGTTTTATTTTCTGTTTTACTATTTCCAAACAGTGTGGTTTTATTTTCTGTGATACTGTTTCTTTCTGCGATTTTGTTTTTAGGATTGAAATAATCTCAGCAATTGTCATCGTCATAGTGAACGGTTTCCATAGTTTGCGATTTTCGAATAGTTCTCAACAAAACATTGTTATCATGATCAATAATTAAATGTGTTACATTCTGGCTACGTTTCAGGACCATTTAAATGTCTGATGTTGTTAGAAACGTTAGTTAGTAACAGTCTGCTGGTGGCCCTTTTAACTAACGCAGTTTTTTTCTGTTTTTTTTTTTATCTGGCCTACCAAGTATTTTCTCCCCAGGACTCCGGGATTCTAACATCTTGAGACGAGATACTGCCTGAAACTGAAGGCGGTACTGACATATTTACCGACGTTTTTATTTCCATTTCCCCCTGGTGTTGTGATATGTAGTCACGGTCAGTAACTGACGCTGTTAGCTGATATGTTTATGAGGTAACGGGATTGTCTGCCTTGGCGTTAACAATTATATAACGAGTACTTGTGAGGTCGTGGGTTAACTATACAGTCCTGGCTTATATACATTTATCATATAATTACATATATATGACATTTCTTCTTTTCACTTTATCGCTCGCGAAAAAAGGTCAAGCGACAACACAACTAGACGAAAACGTTAATCCGCCAAAGCAAAATATCGAAAAGACATCGAAAAGACGAAAAAACGCCAAACCAAAGCAAAATGTCGAAAAGACATCGAAAAGACGAAAAAACGCGAAAAACCAAAGCAAAATATCGAAAAGACATCGAAAAGACGAAAAAACGCCAAACCAAAGTAAGCGATGGAATCTTCTCTACTCCCTTTAAGCGTTTTGTTTTCGTCTTTTTAGCGCTTGGCAACAAAGCAAAAATACGAAATGCCATATATAAGCTATCTATGAATATCATTTATTTCAAATGGACAGCCTAAAGTAATACGGTTGCTAATATATAGCACTGCAATTTAACTGAAGTGCATCGTCATGCAAACAAAAATATCGGAAACCAAGCACAGTTGACAGAATTACATATGTGTTTACAAACTATGCAGTTGTTAGGTGTCACTAGGTTCACGGACCCTCCCGACCCCCAACTCTCAATCCATATATGTGTCAGCCAGGTTTTGGCAATTAGTACCACTATAGATGTTTGCCAATTGACAACAAACGCGTCTGTTACCTTTTATATCGTCGTCTGGCCGGACATATGTACTGACCATTATAGCTTGACCATGGTCAGTTCCTTGGGTCATCGTCCTCGTATACATACGTGACAAAGCATTGGCGGTTGTACATATATATTGTGCCCTGATTTATTTGTCTACGAGTGCACGTGTGATCAGTCAACTTAGACAGACTTTACAACATCCCCCGAGCACCAATCGTCTTAAATATTCATTTACCGAAATCTTACAGCCGAGAAATGGTCAATAATACAAAGCATGTGTACATACCTATACGATCATCATCTTAATTATACCTCTTCCCTTTTACAGTAATGGGTTTAACGGGGATATTTAATTATTACGCCATGATCAATATACGTCTTTAGATTATTAATAAGCCAATGGTATCTGAAAATGTCGGTTATTAAGTTGTTATCCTTGTTAATTGTCTGGCTTGTATGAATGTTCATATTCTGCATGTTAGGCTTTTTGCACAGACGTCATGTACATACCACTAAACATTTGTACAACTACTTTATAGAAAATTCTTTGTTTTACAAATATCAGTCTGGTTTTATGCATGGTCATTCTACAGTGTATCAACTCATTGATATATATCACCAAATTTGTATTGCACTTGAAGAAAAAAAACATACGTGTGTTGTATTCTGTGACATATCCAAAGCTTTTGATAGGGTTTGGCATAGAGGTCTTGTAGTGAAGTTAAAATCGTACGGGATTTCAGGTGAATTGCTTATGTGGTTAGAAAATTATTTGTCTCAGAGACACCAAAAGGTATTTTTAAACAGTTCATATTCTTCTGTAGGTCTAATTGAGGCAGGGGTTCCGCAAGGCTCTATTCTTGGCCCACTTTTATTTCTTATATTTATTAATGACATAGCAGATATTTTTGAATCAACGTCTCGTCTTTTTGCAGACGATACATCATTACTTAAGTCATCTTCATCTTGTCTAGAAATTCAAGAAACTTTAAATAGAGACCTAGATATCTTAAATACTTGGTCGAAAACCTGGTTGGTTAATTTTAATCCTGAAAAAACAGATGTATTGTTTATTTCGAATTCAATCGATATCGAAGAAGACTTAGATTTAGAATTTGATGGGAAAGTCTTAAATTTTACAGATTGTCATAAACATTTAGGGGTAACTTTTAATTCGAATGCAAAGTGGGGGGATCATGTAAATGGAATTTACACTTCTGTTATGAAAAAAATTAATGTCTTACGGAAACTGAAACTCTTATTAAGTAGGGATGCTCTTTTAATAATTTACAAGACTTTTATTTTACCTGTTTTAGAATATGCTTGTGAGTTGTGGGACGGTTGCACTGTTTTTGAATCTGAAAAGTTAGAAAAAGCCCAACGTGAAGCTGCTCGCATTATATTAGGACTTCCTTCATATACTCCTATTAATACTTTATATTACGAAACTAGTCTTGAAACTTTATCTAATCGCAGAAAACGGAGGAAACTTCAACTATTGTATAAGATGCATAATAAATTAACTCCTGATTACTTCAATCATCTTTTGCCGCCTTTATCTGGAGAAAATAATCGTTACGCTTTACGTAACAATAATAACTATAGGATTCCTCCTTTCAGATTATCTCTTACTAATTCTTCTTTTCTACCTTCTACTCTTCACTATTGGAATAACTTAGACAATTCGGTTCGATCTCTACCCTCTATTAATTCATTCAAATCCTGTTTAACATCAAATATTCAGTCAAGTCCACCTATTTACTTTAAAATCGGAAATCGTAAACTTAATATCTTGCATACTAAACTCCGACACCAGTGCAGTTCCCTTAATTATGACCTTTTTAGAGTTAACCTTGTTGAGAGTGCATCTTGTAATTGTGGTCATCCTTGTGAGAATGTCTTTCACTATTTTATGGAATGTCAACTTTTTACAAACGAAAGACGTATTTTGGTTCAAAATTTGATTAATTTGAATGTTGCGTTAAATTTAGAAATTCTTTTGTTTGGCAATTCACAATTTTCCGTGGACCTTAACTCAAACATTTTTAGATCTGTGCAAAACTTTATTAAATCCAGCAAGAGATTTTGAGTTCAAATTGTAATAACAATTGTATATATTTATTGTCATTATTGTAATGTCATGTCAAATGTATATTGGGAGAAGGCGTTGATAAGTTGTTATAACTTGTGCCTAATCCCTTGTCTAATTTTGGCAATAAATATGTTTAAACTAAAAAAAACATACCACTCTTAATTTATTCGTCGGAATATTTGCATCTTGCCTAATGCATGATGGTGATTGTAAGCCTTTTTTGTTTAACAATTATAACTAATACTATTATGTTGTAAAGTAATTGTATGTTGTATATAGTTATTATCAGTCTGACCCTTTGGGTATCCATACCAACATCACAATAGATAACGTGCACTCCGTATACACACGTGATCATATTCTACAAATCAACGTTAGTTTGTAGACTAAAACGCTAACGCATTGTGTCTATACAAACATTCCCTGGAATCCGTTTCATCATTCGTTTGGAACTTATAGAGAAAGGTCCCCAGGTGTGGGGGAAATGTCGTTCGACAAAATGGTGGGATTTTTCGTTTTCGTTTTTGTATTGTTTTGTTTTGTTTATTGACTTTATTTTATTTTATTTTATTTTTAGAACCACAAAAACATCCGATTTTACATGATCAGACATCGAATATAATGTAATTTTAATGACGGTCATGCACATTATTTGTTTGTCAGCTGAATTGTCAGGGCCTACTAAGTATATATACTGGATATTATTTTCAATTGACAGGTTCATTAAGTGGATAGGTAATTTAAAACGTTAATCGTTTTCCAGATATATGGCGCATATAAAATATGACTTGATTGTATGTTCGATCTAAAGCTGACATAAACCTAGACAAGGGTCAATATTGAATCTGCAAACGAGGTAGAACCAGAACTGGACGGCGTCCATTTAATGGCCGAATAAAATAAAAATAAATCACCAACGCAATCCCCAGTTACGATATGCTATGTGTAAATCGTTCTTTTAATGCGGCACGTGCCCCTAACACGATATGGTCATCCGCGACACCTGACCATAACTGACCACCCCTTAACACATATAAGGCCAATATTGTGTATATACTACAAAATGAGCCGCATCTTATTTCGCCCAAATCTCCCCTATATTTTCTAAACCCGTACATGTTGGTCGACCTATCAGGAAGAGTATCAGCTACCGTAATCAAACATGTTTATGGTTGTAGCTGGCGGCGAGCTGTTGGATTACTGCCCGGCCTCCGTGTCCATCACCGGTTGACCGCTGTCTATATTAGGGGGGCTTTGTTACCTATCGGGCTATCATACGGCATCATGTCTTCCAGGAAAGCCTCTTACCGATGTCCAGGAGGGATCACAATGTCTGGACGGCCAGACTCGGTAATGACCACTAGGAGAGAACAGAGAAATTATGTGTTTTGGTCAAGTATAAAAAGAATATGTTACCTTATTGTCAACACACAAGGACACTTTCGGTAGTCGGTGTCAACTTAGGACAACAATTGAAGAGACTCTAAAACAAATAGAAAGATAGCATGAACCCTTACAGATAATGTGGTCAGGACACAGTCTAAGACTTAGTTTAAACTTCAACCATTAATAAAATAAATATTTCTCGTGAAAAAGGTGGGATTCCAAAATTCACCCACCCTCCGATTTTTTAAAACTTTGGAGTATTTTAGAGTACACTAAAACATACCTGAATATGTCATTCCTTTTGCAGTTGTGAAATGTGAAAGGTCCACAGGGCCTGTAACTCACTTTTTTACACTACATATCTTTCTTTAAGTGCCGCAAAGATACCCCTTGTCTACATTTTGGGACATATGTTCTCCATTAACGTAAATATTAATATAATAGTTTGTAAATAAGCAAAGTTGCCGATATTTGTGTGTGGTTAATTAGTGGTCTGGTTTCTATCCATTAGCCTGACTGGTTTGGGTGACCCTAAAAGGAAACTGTGTCAGGCTGAACTTGTTGATGTGACGGCTTGATTTTTCTCATGCTCTATGAGAACAACTTTTCAATCAAATATTATTAAAGTATATTCATGGACAAGTATTATTCAAATGCTAGAAAAACACAACAAATATTAAGATTTGATTAAAAATAAAGAAAAAACATACTTTTCAGGCTATTTCTGCATTATAAAATTATGTTTTCTAAAATAAACATCAAACCATATTTACGCCTTATAATGATCAAATAATAATGTAGCTATGCTGTACATTACCCCGTTAAGGGTTTTTTTGTGAACTGGAGACACTTTTCTCAAATCCAAAATTTTGCACCTTTAGCGTTTAAGTAGTTCGAAAACTATTTTCCCGGATTTCAATTATTTTCAAATGTTACGAAAAGACAAAAGCAAAAACTAAGGAGATGCCAGCTACCCAAACAAGAGGCGACTCCACAGACTCCTGGAGTAAGGCGAGGCTTCCACAGACTCCTGGAATAAGGGGAACCTTCCACAGACTCCTGGAGTAAGGGGAGGCTTCCACAGACTCCCGGAGTAAGGGGAGGCTTCCACAGACTCCCGGAGTAAGGGGAGGCTTCCACAAACTCCTGGGGTAAGGGGAGACTTCCACAGACTCCCNGGAACCTTCCACAGACTCCTGGAGTAAGGAGAGGCTTCCACAGACTCCTGGAGTAAGGGGAAGCTTCCACAGACTCCTGGAGTAAGGGGAGGCTTCCACAGACTCCTGGAGTAAGGGGAAGCTTCCACAGACTCCTGGAGTAAGGAGAGGCTTCCACAGACTCCTGGAGTAAGGGGAACCTTCCACAGACTCCTGGAGTAAGGGGAGGCTTCCACAGACTCCTGGAGTAAGGGGAAGCTTCCACAGACTCCTGGAGTAAGGGGAGGCTTCCACAGACTCCTGGAGTAAGGGAAGCATTTCCTATACTGCAATCCAAGAAAAGTCTTACACTAACATGTCGATAGAAACCCAAAAAGGTTGTGCATGCCGACATGGCATGACGTCACAATATATCTTTAAAGAGTACAACCTACCGTCCGTGTCTCCCCGGGGTCTGCTCTGGTCAGCTCTTTCGTAATTTGTTTCATGAGAAAATAAGAAACTCATTACGGTTCCCTCTCTGTTAGTAATTAAATGTTTTTACATATCAAAGTTATTTCTGGATAAAGAAGGTTTCATGTTTGGGAATACACACTAATTATATCAGCCGACATTTTAACCTCCTTTCGTAGCAATCAAACGGAAACTTTACTACCCATATAGGAGATGGGAACTTCGGCACAAGCGTCTCATGGAATCAGTCTGACAGTGACGAACATCAGAGTTAATGAAATATATATAAAAAGTCTATGACCGGACATAAACTGGAAATTAAGAAATCTTCATTATGTGCCTCGTAAGAAACGGCAGTGGTCAACAAGCAACGGCACAATGTACTGACCTTTTCGCTGTTGACATGTTATCGATGTAAATAGATTGTGACACTTTATACCTTAATATTTTGATTCCTGATGTTTTTATCAAAAATTTAAACAAGAAATAGTTCTTCATAATATGTTGACTTTTGGTCAAAAACATAAACTACCATTTACGTATTTGGTTTTCCATCAAAAGCATAAACCTTGCCAGCAGTATCAACTTTTGTTTAACTTTATAAGTAGATTTATTCATCGTTCATGTTTGCCCAATTTGCATAGTCAAAACACGTCGAAATGAGAATAATGAACTTAGAGTTGCTTTTTTTTATTTTAATGAATAGAGAAGCAAAAATATTTCTTGTAAAACAGAGTAAAATTGTAAATAAATATCTCTGAATTACGAAAGTAGCATGTGAATTGAAAAATATAAATCAAAAAGTTAAAAAATTTGAATTAAAAAGAAAACATCAACCGCATTTAATTCATTTGGTGCTTGGACATAAGGATTAATTATTTTATAAAAGAAATAAGAACAGACAGCATATGTTGTTATATAGAACAGAGACAGCATATGTTGTTAAGAAATCAATCTTCTTTCCATGAAATACCGGTCACAGAATAACATTTTCATATAAATAAACTTGTGACTCAAACAACTTTTCTTAAGACAAAATTTCGGGAATTTCAAAATATTTTGTTTTTTTTACGGCTACTTCTCAAAAAATATTTTTATAAAAAGTTTCAAATTGAGACCGTAAAGATTTTTTTTTTAAATCTATGACCGTTATCAGTGGAGATAAATCTGCTACCAAGGGAAATAAGTCTCACCGTAAACTATGATCAGTAATTAGATACTGATACGTGACCCGGTTTTAGGTGGGACAGCTGCCCTATCTGGCTGGTGATCACTGTGCCGGACTTTTTCTCCTGGATCACCTCTGAGCAAACGACATCTACACATGTTAACTAATGTAACATACCTGTTCCATGTATCGACGTTTAAAATCACGCTGAGAACTGCACAGATAACGTACTTATCACAAACCTGATCACGTGACTATACCTGGTCATAGTCACCTGACCTCATGGGGTTAAATCTACACCCCCACAGATTGTGAAGCTTTTTATAATTTGTATGACATGAAATACTTTTAAAATAAAAATAGTATGACTTCTTTGTCTCAAAAACGGTCTTAAAACCTTTAATACAGTAGTTTAAAGAATCTTTTAACCGAAATGTAGTCAATACTTGGTTTCTTCTATTCATCTTTTATAAAAACAAATCTGTTTGAAGCAGCTTTGCTCCTATTGGCTTCGACAGGGAGGATTTATTTTTTTAAATCAACGGAATGTGTGACTCGGTGTATCACATGACACGTCCATTGGGAACAGTGATTTACGTGTACTATTGAGGTCACAAGAAGAATTCTAATTTTCCGTAATATTAAGATAAATATTAGAAATAGCACAAATCACCCATTTTAACCAAATACAAACCCTCTAACCGTCACCGTATCACTTTACTCATAACACTTTACACCTACATTACTGTTTCTCACAGTCGGAGTAGTTAGAACAGATGAAGCGGCACACTATGACGTAGTTTGCTGTTGTACTTAATTGTCCTAGTGTCGTTTTATCGTGGTCACGTGACGCCTCTGAAAACAATTACGGAGAACGTGCGCGTTACCTTATATTGAGCTTCAAACGCCGTTAGTTAGCCCGGAGTACAAACTTTATAGGGGGACATTGTTGGTAATTGGGAGTAAAACATTAATAACATATAATGATCTCTTGTTAACCTTTTCTCAAAATTCTAAATTCTGATACTAAACACACCTAATTAAATTCAAAATCATTTTACTAACATAGGGTGACGGAGATGATGCCCGGTTTCACGTCGGATCGGGCTTACACGCGTGGAAACCAAGAGTGAGAATCTAATAAACAATACACGTGGGAACATTAATCTGACAAAAAATCCTTGATTGAAGTATTATTCTTTAAATCAAAGAACATTAAAATGTTTAAAAAGGCTCAGAGTAAAATATTTTTTTAATTCTTACCATGAAAGTGCATTTGTCTTGAATACAGTACACACACGGTCGCTGACTGACGCGAGAGTAACCCATGTTTTGTTGGATGTTATTCCGTATGAACGTAGTATTGCCGTCCACGGCGGCGGCGATGATGATGATTGTGATTGCGCATTATGCATTCTATCGTAGTTTAAATACCAGTAACTGTTATGATTTTACGAAAAATGTTGTTCACTCCTTCAACAAAATAACAGTTTGTTTCCGATAGGTCTAAATATACATGAATCATATTTCCGACTTCCGGAGGTGGACTAAATGTTAAAGGTCAGCCTACCTTCGTAGGCGGTTTAGCTGATGATATACATGGAACTACTTCCGGTTTCGGAGTAGACGATGAGGCACTTGGTGTATAGCCTCGGTTAGATACTTTATTTTCTGTGAGCCTCTATATATCTTTGTCAGTTTTAAAAGTGCAGTCCCGACTAGGGAATTCCTACCCCATCAGACTGCCAGGGTTATCTAAGCTATGCTGAGGTTGCATAAAATATCCGTTCTGGTTTAAATCAATTAGAGAAACGGTAACATCAGTATGAGTTGATGGGTATGTCACCATACCATTATCGCGACGTCACGTGTGTTTGGAAAGTAAGAGAAAACGGAGAAAGACTCGCCGTGATACCTTTTACAAAGAGTTGGCCCTTTTAAACACGTTTTACATGTGTTTTTTCAATAAAGCGTTATAGTATTAGCAAAGAAGATAGATTGTCCTTTACCGCAGACAGACGTAGAGTGTACCTTATTTCATACAGAGACGTTGACCACCCATTCTCGTTTGAGTTGTGACTATTTAGTTTGATAAAACACTGTTGTTAGCACTATAGTTAAAAACATGTCCCAGATTGTTGTCTATTGTCCCTCTGTTGCTGTTCGTGACGTCGTATCACTGTTTATTCTGGCTAAACCGCCTTAAATACAGCGTGTATATATAGATCTATATCGATTTCATTCAAGAGTTATTTATTGCTTTCGCAGAAGCAAAATTTCAAGTAAAATAAAAAAATGTGAGTATTTTTTTTAACTTTTCTGTGCCGGGTCTGAGGATTGAAGGCTCTGTACTTATGTAATATAAAGTGTATCCTCCCCGTCATAAATCCAACATGCCATGTACGAAAGTCTATCTCACTGACACTCCGAGCTGTTCGCTAGACGTTTTGCCATAAAAATCGGAATTTTCTCCATAAATTCGTGGCTATAGAGTGAGGCAGTGTTCGTTATCCCCCGTGACACGTTATCCCCCGTGACACGTTGTTCACCGTGGCATGATTTGTTTTTATTTTGCACTACATAAAGAAAAGCTGTCTCCCCGTATCATCATCACCAACCCATTCAGATAAGCGCTCCACATTCCTCATTACACACCGAAGCCGATCAGCGCGTCGCACACATCACTTCAAGGGACAAAAAGATGATGAAAAGGGGGCAAATCATGAATAATTATGAAAATATTTATGTCAATATTCAACTCCTCCCACCTTATGCTAAGTATACATATGTTAAACTTCAGAGGTGTTCACAACACCAAGATCACACATAATTGCTGTCGACAGGTCCAAATAAAAATGACGTCATTCCACAGACATGTGCAGCTATGACAAAAACGAACCAACTTATCTATTTACCATTCACAAAGAGTTCTTACCAATGAGACCAATGCCATTTATATCCTAAAAGTTCGCAGAAGCCTGTAGACGTTTACTGTGTTATAAAAACAGACTTGACTTGCATTCACAAAACTTGAGATATCTGTTTCCCTTATCAACATATCATTTTCAGGTCATAGTCACATCACATTCCCCATTGACCTATACATATTTTTCTTTAATATGTTTGATAACGAAATATCATTCCGAGTTTTCATGCTGAAGGGCATTGCATGTTTTCCTCGGAAATTGTTGCAAATATTGCTGTGCAAGTAGCCAGTCTTAAGTGGGGTTCATTCTGCCCTTACGGCGAGCAGGGCGATCTAACGCCATTATTAGAAGGGCGACCTTAGATGGGTGACCTTACGCCATTATTAGAAGGGTGACCTTACGCCATTATTAAATGGGATTCCTTACGTCATTATTAGATGGGATTCCTTACGTCATTATTAGATGGGATTCCTTACGCCATTATTAGATGGGTGACCTTACGCTATTATTAGATGGGTGACCTTACGCCATTATTAGATGGGTGACCTTACGCCATTATTAGAAGGATGTCCTTACGCCAATAATAGGGGTAACTGTAAAATAGCAGTGAATTACATCATCAACAACGAACGCGTGTGTTTCTGAAATAGTGACGGAAGTGAGTGAGACTCACTGGAGACAGCGATATCGCCTTATTGATACAGTTTGAATACACACTCGATCTTTTTGGCGAATGACTGGATATAATTTACTCTTTATAGTGGTAGCATGTAACGTTATCACAATTATCCTGCATTTCAACCATTTCTATGCTTTTCAGACAATAAATGTCTATATAAAGTTTGAACGAATGCTGAAAGAGACCATGTCAGTCCGGACGAACGCGACAATTTGGCTAATTGTATTATGCTCCTCCCTTTAGGGAAGCAGAAGAAATCATAAAGCTTGCAGACGAGTAATCAAACCAATATGTTGTGTAAGGACATATTTATAGACATGTACATGGTGTATCTGTTTGTCTGATGGCATGCTTCAAATACAGACAAACTGGTATAATTGGTTTCCTAGCATGACGGGTTTATCATCAACTCCGTTTCGGGTCAGTCATGATATCAGTATTATACCATCTTCACACATCTACAGCTATCCGGGTCCAAGACATTTTTGAATTTTGTGAATCTGCTATTAACATCAATACATAATAACTTTAACGAAAGATCGTTGTTTCTAAAATAAGTTTTTACGTTTAATTACCGTGATATATCGGTCCCTGCCATCGAAAAATTCCTTAACTATCAGACTGTGATCGTCGTAACAAGAGTTCTGTTCAGCTCAAATCTTCAGAATTAACTTAAATAAGACATACCGTCGAATGGATATCACGGAGCTGGTTTAACTCAAGCTCGCCATGCTGTTGAGGCCTACGGACGCTTAGCTTGAGCTTTTTCTAAATCACAGCTTGAGGCAGCCTCCAGTGTGTCTGTGATACTGAAACCCAGGTTTTCCACAAGAGCGGATCGAGTGATGCCGACGTTTGCAGGTTCCCTGGACTGCGACAAGGTTACAGCTTGGTTCTACATGTCAATGGTGCTACACATGTCTACAGCCACACACTGGATCTGATCATTGCAAACAATGCCATCCTCATCATCGTGAGCACTCCTTCTATCTCTTCTGGGTGCTACAAAGTCTCAGAACGCAGGCGGGGAGTCTCTTCCTGGTGATATAAGTCTATTTCTATACAGGATCCGATCGACGACATCGAATTGTCTTGTCATTCTACAGTCAGTAAACGGCGCGACATCGATTTGTAGACGACCAGAAAGAGACACACATTGGACGTTGGGACCAAAAACATTAGGAGAATACCGAAATGTCAACGATTCGATAGAATATGATAAAATATTAACAAAAGAAAGATTTTCACCGAGACCCTTGAAAAAGTACAAGGAGAATAAGACCAGGAGGTAAGGAAGGTTAAGCATCCTATGTTCTTCATCGACGACACCCTCCATGCTATCTAAGTCTTATCCAACAAAACAACCAGGCACATTTATGAGCAAAATAAAAAATAATCTACCTTCATATCACATACGGAAATCATAAAGCATGTTTCTCAATGAAATCATGATAGCGACTATAAGATTAGGCGACAGTCTTCATCAACTTGCATTTTGAAAACCCTGTGTTGTACGTTTGCCGATAAGCAGTCGACATTTGTCACATAAGTCATGATATTCGGAGCAAGCTCTTTAATGCCGAATTAAATGCGGAATGCGTCGTAGTTCTGGAAGTAGGGATATAACTATCAAGAAAGGGAAAGTTCAAGATCGAAAAATCAAAATCGTTATGCCCATCGGACAGCTTCATAGTTAACTGGTTGGTCATGGTGTAAGTAAAATAGATAAAAGCGGCTGGTGTAGAAGGGAGTGTTTGTCCTTGATTTCAAACTCATGAGGTTATATACCGTCAATGAGGGCAATATAATATATATGAAAACAAAAATATGTAGGCTAGGAGGTGGATACAGCACGCTCGTATCGGCCAGGAGGTGGATACAGCTCGCTCGTGTCGGCCAGGAGGTAGATATAGCTCGCTCGTGTCGGCCAGGAGGTGGATACAGCTCGCTCGTGTCGGCCAAGAGGTGGATACAGCTCGCTCTTGTCGGCTAGGAGGTGGATACAGCTCGCTCGTGTCGGCCAGGAGGTGGATACAGCTCGCTCGTGTCG